>NC_066585.1:276205652-276433152 GCF_024323335.1 Lathyrus oleraceus | reverse complement strand
GAACAAAAATTCACCAACATAGTAGGCACATGAATAATACTAAAACAATTCACCTATCACTACCATGTCATATCTCTGAGTTTTAGCTTTCTAATGCTTCAAACGGGGTGTCATTTGGATGCATGCTTACAAAGTTATGAGGTAAAATGTCAAAGCAAGTTATAGTCGCGAAACAAAAATATTTTCTAAAGATACTACAACAATAATCAATTGTCACTGGATAACAACCGATTGTCATCAACTCCCAGGACAAAAAAATGACATTTAAAAAGCATGCATGATAACCAATTGTACATAGCAATTTTTTTCCACTTTTTACACACTGTCAATCGATTGTACAGCTATGTCAATCGATTGAATCCCTTCAATTTTCCAAAAATTAAACTTCGTCAATCGATTGCTTCCCCTGGTCAATCGATTGACATTCATCGGATTTCCAATTATTTTAGATTTCTGTGTTACGGTGAATTCCTCAAACTCAGACCCCCTCAATCACCAAACTAGTCCCAATTGATTCTATTAACATATTAAAATCACAGTTTAAAAACGCTAATGCATCAAACATCATCTAATCGATATAAACTACAACTTCTCTCATGAGTTCTGGTCAGTAAATTAGTAAACGTACTAATCTGCCAATGTAGTAGTAAAAATGGGAAATTCCCAGTATCGATCTCAAGGACTGCTTGACGATACATAGTTCTTGATTAATTTAAATTAAAAAAAACTTGGGTGTTTGGGGTTGGTTTGATGAAATTAGAAAAACAATAGCGGATAAAGTAATAGAGTATTTGAACGGTTAAAACAGACATGAGTAGTATATTCTAGAGAAGGTGTATGATTCAATTCGGTAACAACTCTGAATTAACAATGCAACAACTTATTTTAACTAATTAATTACAGGTTCTTTAGGGTGTTTACTCCTAAATACTTAGTGAGAAAACCTTTAATCATCCAACCTAATTCCTATGTCTATAGAGAATTACAGATGAAATTAAGCATTAAATTATCAAGAATATTTTGGTTTCTATAGGGTATCCCTAGTCCTAGATGATATCTGTCGCTCCCCGGATTTCCCGAATCCAAGTACAACCGCGAAAAGAAGTGGCGAGGAAAAAAACTAGAGTCGCCAGCTATGTACTTTTATCCCAAGAGGAGGGAAAGGTAGTACTGCATAACCAAGAGGGAACGGATAAAACAAAGTCTCGAACCAAAGAAAACTGAGTAAGGGGGCCGGTTACGTGAAGGGAAGGTTATCGCACCCCTTCACGTCTGTGGTACTCCACAGGATCCAAGATTGCTATTTATGTCTAAAGTGTGTGTACAAAAAGTCCTATATGCGATGCAAAAGAGAGAAAATCAATGTAGGGAAAGTAAAGAGTTATTGCTCGCACAGGCCCTACCCTGCTGCATACGTATCTCAAGAAGGATTGAGAATCAGAGCACCGTAGCTCGGCTAACCTATTTTTGCTTGTTTTTTGTGATGAATGACGTTACTACACAATCTACCGGATGCTCGACCTTTGGAGACTTACTCACCTGTAATAGAAGGAGTTAACGTGTTCTTAGGAGAAGAAAAATCAATGAGTTTGTTTGTTTTAGGAATGCTCATACAAAAAGGAAGTCCTAGACAAAGGAACCGTGCTACCTTAATTGACATGCAAAGGAGAGACTATACGAAGCCTAGCAATCCTATGGGGAGACGATCACACCATACAAAACAAACATGCATAAAATAAACACGCCAACAAGGGGGCTCAAACATACGTGGGTAGGGCTTTAGTCAAGAGGGGTCATATCAACCTCGACAAACAAGCCATGGAAAGGTAATCAAATGGGCTCTTAACCACTGACATTGAACGTCAGGGTGAGCAGATCAAAAGGGTAATGAGGATAAGACCTCATAGCTCTTAACCCTGGACAGGGTGAGCTCACGACAAAAAGTGGGGATTCAGAAAAGTGGAACCCTCTCCACTGACTGACCGGACAAAAGATCTTGAGCTTTTGTTCTGAAGCATCGACACGTAGTGTTATCTTAAAGAACGACACACTGAATAACGGGGGATTGACTACTAATCCCTTTTATCCGTCAATTGCCTCTTCATGGAGGTCTTTAGCATTGGTGCCTCTTCTTGGAGGTCTTTGGGCACAAAAGTAAACACACAAAAACATTGCCTCCTATCGAGGTCTTCCAGCTAAGAAAACGGTAAAATACGGGAAAGATGTAAAAGGGATCAAGAGATCTACCACACAGACAAAGGTCTGAAGTAACAGTAACTAAAGAAATAAGAAACCCAGAGATCTCTCAGGCTAGCACCATCAAAGAAAACAAGTCAGCAAAGCAATCAGAATAAATCTCCAAATGGTATCCCACAAATAAAGGGGAATACCAAGCAAGCTATCTCTTCAAGGTTCATGTGAGTCCTCACAAAAAAAAACTCAACAAACAGGTTAGAGAAACAAGATGGGGTGCAATCAAGAGTTGCACCAAATAAGAGAATCACATGAATCATGCCATTAAAGTTCACAAAAAGCTCACAAAAAGCAACCAAGGGTAGGAGGCCTAAACCTCTTGTCAAACAAATGCATTAAAAGGGTACCAAAACTCAAAGTCAAGGGCAAGGATCCACACATCGAGACATGACATACCTACTGATTGGAGAGATCGATTGAAATTGAATTGCACCGTTGGCTTTGCAGAACAATCTTAGGGTTTATATGAGAGGGAATTGGTTCTTTGCAGATGAGTTCCCTTCAGTCTCTGGAGGTTGCTCTGAATTATTTAAAATCTCTCTAGGGTTTTGTTCCAAGGGAAACTTCAGAGTGTTTTCAGCTTTCACCAATTCTCATTTTTTTTTTCCTTTACTGAAATTTCAGGATTTATAACTTGATTTTCGTGGCTTTGTGGGCTCAAATGAGAGAGGTCCAAGTCCAAGATTTTTCTGTTATATATATTTTTTATTTTATTTATTTATTATTATTTTTTTCGTTTTTTCGTTTTTTTTTTCAAAACGCGTGGGCTTCGCCTAGCGAGCAATCTGCTCAGGAAATTCCTCTGAGCGCAGGTGATTCTGGTGGCTTTTCTTGGGACTCGCTAGACGACCCATTCTACTCGCCTATCGAGCATGACAGCTCATGAACAAACTTTTGCTCCTTTGAATGATGAATAAACCCTATTTGAACATGTTGGAAGTAACTCAAGTCATTCCCTGGCCATTTCACCTTTAGTTGACCAATAGTTGACTAGAGGTCGAACCCCAATTCAGATGAACTTTGCTGAAATGCAATATGAAATGTTAAATGACCTAAAAATGAATGCATGAATGAGGAGGGCAAATTTGAGGTGCTACAACTGCCCCTATTCAATCAACTGTGAACCTGAACGGATGAAAGCAGCGGTTATCAGACTTTGAAGGTAAACAGGGATTGAATACCAAAAGAACCGGAGAATTTGCACTTTGTAGGTGACGAAGCGAGGAAAGCAAGGCCATTTACCGATGGCGGCTTCAAAACAAAACTGATATTTACCGATATCAAGGAAAGCGAGGCCATTTACCGATGGCGACTTCAAAAGCGAATTTGATATTTACCGATATCAAGGAAAGCGAGGCCATTTACCGATGGCGGCTTCACTGGGGAGGGAAAAGTGAAACAAGACCAGACATTTACCGATGACTGGGATGGAACTCGATGTTTACTGACATCGAACAAAGATGTTTATAAGTGAAACAAGGCCAGACATTTACCGATGACTGGGAAGGAACTCGATGTTTACCGACATCGAACAATGATATTTACCGACACCGAACAATGATGTTTACCGACACCGAACAAAGATGTTTATAAGTGAAGCAAGGCCAGACATTTATCGATGACTGGGAAGGAACTCGATGTTTACCGACATCGAACAATGATGTTTACCGACACCGAACAATGATGTTTACCGACACCAAAGAAAGAATACACTTATGAAACGAAACCATTTACCGATGGAGAAAATGAAACACTCGATATTTACGGATAGCGAATCTGCTGGGGAATCTTAAACGACAAAACCATTTACCGATGGTTAACAAGCGGCCGATGTTTACCGACATCGAACAATGATGTTTACCGACACCAAAGAAAGGAAAGGACACACACGGGTGTTGACAGAACGATTTTTTGTAGACACCGTGAGAGACATGCCATTTACTGATGGCCAACGATTGGAATTCGACGTTTACCGACATCGAAAGATGATGTTTACCGACATCAAAGAAAAGCACAGACATTTACGGGGATCAACACGACACTTACCGGTATCGCAAGGATGACATCTACATATGTCAAAAATAAGGCAGACACTTACTGGTGACTAAATCGGAAAAGAATCAAGCTTTCCTTTCACGGACTGGTGAGAAAATAAATCTCACTGGGATTATCGATTCTGAATGTTGCCAAGAGCAACAGCTGCAAATGTGTTACACTAATGTTGAAAAATGATTCGTCTCTTCCGGAGATATGATCCAATCTGGTTTAATACATGTATGCATATGTTTGAGTTTTCTATGGCGTAATGCTCCACACTGAATGGAAATGCTACACGATTTGAGAATGCGAATGCAAATGATGATTATTACATGCAAGATGCAAAGGGAGGAAAACTCCAGCTGGGAAAGTGAATGATCACTTTACTGAGCACACAATTCCTGATTCGATCTTCCAACTCTGTGGGGAGATACAACAATTCTGCTGAGGATACTTACTGAACTGACATTCTCGGAACGGTAGAGAAACCAACTCAACTGGGGAGTCACTTGTTGGGAAAACACCAACCTCTCGACCATGCTGGGGAAACAAATTCTGAACTCGACTTAGACGACCCAACTTCTTACGTGACTGGACAGTGTTGAAACAACAGGGTCTTCCTTCGAACAAACTTTGGCTCATCTGCTTTAGCCATCAATCAAAGATAGTGACCTGCGAAACGGCAGTACATACATGCCCCAAGGGATCGTATGGACAAAATATACTCAAGTGTACTCAACATTCAAAATGATTTTCAGATGTTTTATCTTTCCACACGTTATTGTCTAGCCTTCATGTTTTTAGATGCAATGTTTATCAAAAATTCGGACGTTTTTTGCAAACAAAATAGTAAAATAAAAAACAAGAGAGCAATTTGACTGAATAACGACTTTTATTGATTGAAAATGGCCTATAAAGGCAAATACATCAGGAAGCAATTCATAGGAAGAGGTAATTGCGCCAAAAGAGAGAAATAAACTATCCTATTGGCAATGTGAACACGACATTCCACTATTTTCCAATTCTGTTATGACTCATAGATCTTCACTTTCCCCCAAATTCTTTGCTTTCTGAGAAGAGTGATTGGACCGATCATATCCTTCAAGATGGTAGACACTGAAACGCGATGAAGTACAGATAACTAAGACTGTAGTCTTCGCTTTAATCCCTCTTTTGCCTAGACCGCCTTTTTAGGTTTTCAATCCACTGGGATACCCATTTTTTCCTAAGCCGCCTTTGTAGGTTTTCGACTTACCGGGTGTACATTATTTTTATTATTTATCCCTAACTTTTTCCCGAACCTTTTTTTATTTTTCTCTCGGTTCGCCGGGATGTCCTTTTTTGCCTGGACTTTTCTTTTTTTGTCCAGCGGGTCAGTTTATGCGAAGTATTTTTTGACTATGTCTGAATTCACAGGAGACGGAAAATCTTCACCATCCATAGTTGTAAGCATCAAGGCTCCACCAGAAAAGACCTTTTTAACAACATATGGACCTTCATAATTCGGAGTCCACTTGCCCCTGTTATCTGTACCGGGAGGAAGGATCCTCTTCAAAACTAAGTCACCTATCTGATAGCTTCGAGGACGCACTTTCTGGTCAAAGGCCTTCTTCATCCTTCTCTGATATAGTTGTCCATGGCACACTGCCGCTAATCGCTTTTCCTCAATTAAATTTAACTCATCAAACCTGGCTTGAACCCACTTAGCCTCGTCAAGTTTTACATCCATCATCACCCTCAAAGAAGGGATTTCAACTTCCACTGGCAAGACTGCCTCCATGCCATACACAAGTGAAAATGGAGTTGCCCCGGTTGACGTACGTACTGAGGTACGATACCCATGCAAAGCGAAAGGCAACATCTCATGCCAATCCTTGTACGTCACAACCATCTTTTGCACAATCTTCTTAATATTCTTGTTTTCCGCCTCTACAACACCATTCATCTTTGGTCTGTAAGGAGAAGAATTGTGGTGTTCGATCTTAAAGTCTT
This sequence comes from Lathyrus oleraceus, assembly GCF_024323335.1. Lineage (NCBI taxonomy): Eukaryota > Viridiplantae > Streptophyta > Magnoliopsida > Fabales > Fabaceae > Lathyrus > Lathyrus oleraceus. The sequence goes on along the minus strand of NC_066585.1, from coordinate 276,426,870 downwards.
TGCAAAGCTCTTTCATCATCTTGTTATTGAGATTCGAACCATTATCAGTGATGATTCTCTCAGGAACCCCATAACGACAGATAATTTCTTTCTTAATGAATCGAGCAACCACTTGTCTGGTAACATTGGCATAAGAGGCTGCTTCCACCCACTTGGTAAAGTAATTAATCGCGACTAGGATGAAGCGGTGTCCATTAGAAGCAGTATGTTCAATCTTTCCAATCATATCGATGCCCCACATCGCGAATGGCCAAGGAGAATTCATAATATTCAGAGGGTTTGGTGGTACATGCACTTTATCTGCATAGATCTGACATTTGTGGCACTTCCGAGCGTATTTGAAACAATCAGATTCCATGGTTATCCAGTAATAACCGGCTCTTAACAACTTCTTGGCCATTGCATGACCACCAGCATGGGTACCGAAAGATCCCTCGTGTACTTCCTGCATTAACATGTCTGCTTCGTGTCTAACCACACATCTGAGCAGTACCATGTCAAAGTTCCTCTTGTACAACACATCATCCTTGTTCAAGTAAACGCTTCCAGCTAGCCTTCTCAATGTCTTCTTGTCATTCTTTGACGCTCCTTTAGGATACTCTTGGCTTTTGAGGAAATTCTTAATATCATAAAACCACGACTTCTCATCAGTAACAGACTCGGCTGCAAACACATACGCAGGCCTCTCGAGTCGATTCACAGCAACGTGTGGCACATGATTCTACCAATGAACTTTGATCATGGAAGACAATGTGGCTAAGGCATCAGCCATTTGATTTTCATCTCGGGGTACATGATACAACTTTACTATCTTGAAGAAAATCAGGATCCTTCTGGTGTAATCTCTATAAGGAATCAAATGCGACTGATGAGTATTCCAGTCTCCATTGACTTGGTTAATCACTAAAGAAGAATCTTCATAAATGTTCATAGTTTTGATCCTTAGATCGATGGCTTCCTCAATCCCCATGATACAGGCCTTGTACTCAGCTTCGTTGTTGGTTACTTCAAAAGTCAATCTGGCAGAAAAAGGTATGTGTGCACCTTTAGGATTAACGAGTACTGCCCCAACACCATTTCCATTCACATTTACCGCCCCATCAAACATCAGTGTCCACTTGTCATCAGGATCCGGTCCTTCCTCGACAAGAGGCTCTTCACAATCTTTCATCTTTAAGTACATGATATCTTCATCGGGGAATTCAAACATCATCGGCTGATAGTCATCAATTGGCTGCTCGGCAAGGTAATCAGACAAAATACTACCCTTGATGGCCTTTTGCGACGTGTATTGGATATCATACTCTATCAAAATCATCTGCCAACGAGCCACTCGTCCGGTAAGAGCCGGCTTTTCAAAGATATACTTTACTGGGTCCATCTTAGAAATCAACAAGGTAGTATGGTTCAACATATATTGTCTTAGTCGGCGACTAGCCCATGCCAAAGCGCAACAAGTTTTCTCGAGCAGCGAATATCTTGTTTCACAGTCGGTAAACTTTTTGCTAAGGTAGTATATTGCATGCTCTTTTCGACCAGACTCGTCATGCTGTCCCAATACACACCCCATCGAATTCTCTGTTACTGAAAGGTACATTATTAGGGGCCTCCCAGGAACTGGAGGTATAAGAATTGGAGGTTTATGCAGATATTCTTTTATCTTATCAAAATCTTTTTGACAATCATTGTTCCACCTGATTGCTTGATCTTTTCTTAGCAATTTAAATATCGGTTCGCACGTAGCTGTTAAGTGAGATATGAACCGTGCAATGTAGTTCAGCCTCCCTAAAAACCCACGAACCTGCTTTTCCGTTCTTGGTTCAGGCATTTCTTGAATAGCTTTTACTTTCGCTGGATCAACCTCAATCCCTTTCTCGCTGACAATGAAACCTAACAGCTTTCCAGATCTCACTCCAAATGTACACTTGTTTGGATTCAACCTCAGTTTGAACTTTCTCAATCTTTCAAACAACTTTTGCAAGTTTACCAAGTGCTCCTCTTCTGTCTGAGACTTCGCAATCATATCATCCACGTACACTTCAATTTCTTTGTGCATCATGTCATGAAACAGAGTCGTCATAGCTCTTTGGTAGGTAGCACCGACGTTCTTCAACCCAAATGGCATTACCTTATAACAGAACGTGCCCCAAGGTGTAATGAATGTCGTCTTCTCCATGTCTTCTGGCGCCATCTTGATCTGATTATAGCCAGAAAATCCATCCATGAAAGAGAAAATCGAGGACTGAGCAGTGTTATCGACCAATACATCAATGTGAGGTAATGGGAAGTCATCTTTCGGACTGGCTCTGTTTAAATCTCGGTAATCGACACACATCCTGACTTTACCATCCTTCTTCGGCACGGGTACGATGTTGGCCACCCAAGGGGGATAAATGGTAACTGCTAGAAAACCTGCATCCAACTGTTTCTGAACCTCCTCTTTGATCTTGACAGCCATATCAGGACTAGTTCTGCGAAGCTTCTGCTTTACCGAAGGACAATCTTCTCTGAGAGGTAGCCTGTGCACCACAATATCTGTATCCAAACCAGACATATCTTGATACGACCATGCGAATACATCCACATATTCCTGCAGCATTTCAATCAGCCCTCTCTTGACCTTTTCCTCTAAAGCAACCCCTATCTTGATCTCTTTCTTTGCGTCCTCAGTACCAAGGTTAATGACTTCCAACTCTTCCTGATAAGGTTGAATGACCCTTTCCTCCCGTTTCAATAGTCTGGCCAATTCTTTGGGGAGTTCACAATCTTCTCCACTCTCCTCTTCGGCTTGGTAAATGGGATCAATAAAGTCATACTGAGCCATAACATAACTGTTTTTAATGGAATCCGCAAGATCAATTCTGCACGAATGATGTTTCATGCTTTATTTTAGAAAAGAGTTCAAGAAAGTCACAAAAAACAAAAAAACATTGCCATTTTTATTGTTTTGAAAATGAAAGTAAAAACAGAAAGACAGTGAGGACAAATTTGATTGCAAAACGTCCTTTATTGATGATAATCATTGAAAATTCAAAACATGATGTGGCCCTACAATGAACCACTACGCCTTGGGCAGAGCGTAGGGATTTCATGCAAAATGAAAAACAAAAGAAAATTACTCTGTCTGAAGAGTAACTTGGACTATTTCTTCAGCAGTCCAGTTGTTGATCTTCTCCCCTGGAGCACACGGGCGCACCCAATTATCCATATCACAATCACTGTCATCATCTTCATTGTCTGTTGCAAAGACATCCCCATGATTCATCAATCCAGCACTAGTGAAAGTACACGGCCCTTTCTGATCAAACTGTAAACAACCTTCGTTCATCAATTCCTGGATACCTTCTTTCAATTTCGCACAGCCGTTTTCATGATTACCACAATCTGAACAATTCTTGTCACATCCCGGGAATACTCCCCCTCTAAGCAGACGTTCCTTCACTACAAACAACGAAGTCTGAACGTCATTAACATCGACTACCAAGTCCAAATTTTCCCCATCTTCCACACTGTTTACTCTGGGCACTCCATGCTGAGGCATAGGATTACTCACCATATTCGGAGTAGGAGCAAAGTTAATCGTCTTGGCATCAATCAAATCCTGAACTTTATGGTGAAAAGCCCGACAATTCTCGATGTGGTGCCCTGGCGCACCAGAATGAAAATCACAACGGACATTAGCATCATAACCAGCGGGAATCCTTGTTAATGGAGTCATAGTGCGAAGTTCAACAAACTTTAACCTGAGCAGTTCAGGGAGTAATTCAACATAAGTCATTGGCAACGGATCAAAATGACGATCTGGCATTCTTTGTCTTGGTTGGAATTGGCGTTGTTGTTGTTGTGGTTGTCCTCTTTGTGGTTGTTGAGGTTGGGTTGCTGGAATAGTCACAGCAGCAACTTGACGGTATTGTTGTCCTCTGTTTCCATTTCTCTGATTATATATATCATTTGTCTCACCCTCTCTCTTTCTGGGTGCCCCTGAAAATGGTTTCTTAGCACTTGAAGAACTTGAAGAACCAGGGTCTTGGATTTTTCCCGCTTTGATAAGACTTTCAGTTCTTTCTCCACAAATCACAACATCCGAAAAACTACCAAATGGGCAACTTCCCATACGATCCATGAATACACCTTACAGGGTTCCAATGAACATATCAGTCAATTCTCTCTCCAACATCGGAGGTTGTACTCTCGCAGCTAGCTCGCGCCACCTCTGGGCGTATTCCTTGAAACTCTCACCGGTCTTTTAAAACAAACTCTGCAACTGGGTTCTGCTCGGAGCCATGTCCATGTTATGCTTGTACTGCCTCAGAAAAGCTTCACCTAACTCTCTCCAGCTTCTGACAGATTCTTTTCTCAAGTCCATGTACCAATCCAAAGAGGCTCCAGACAAGCTGTCTTGGAAAAAGTACATCCACATTTTTTCATCATCAGTATAAGTGGATTTCTTTCGGTAGTAAGCTTGCACATGAGTTCGGGGATAAGAAGTGCCATTGTACTTGTCGAAAGATGGCGCTTTGAACTTGTACGTGATCCTCAAACCATCAACTAAACCCATGTTAGTTGTAACACCCTTCTAAAATACCCCAAATATTTAATTAAAAATAATAAACATGTAACAATCAGAGTAATTATGCCATTCAAGGGTGTCACACAATTATTCACACCATTCACCAATTATAACTGTCATGCTCTTTTATTAATTCAAAACATAAACATTTGCATAAAACGCAGCGGATAGAGATCTCCTCAATCATGTAAAACATGTAACATTCACATGTAAATTATTCAACAAGGAAAAACATCCCATCCCGATGTTACATCTATCAGAGCACGACCCACTAAGGAGACTACACTAGACTCCAAGCATTCGCTTCTACTCAACTCATTTCTCGTTACCTGAAAAATAGTTGTAAGGGTGAGTTCCTCAATCGATATAATAAGCATTATAAAATCTCATGTCATGTTAAGTAATTTGACACATTAATCACCCTAATCACAACATACAATCAGTAACAGCACATCAGCTCAACATCATACTCAACACCAACATAAAACACAAGTATAATCTCAAATCATACTCCATAACAACACAACACACGTATAATATTGGAATACATCCATTCATATCATACGTCATACATACATTATGCAATGAGACTCCACACATGCGGTACCGACTATTCTTGAACATATAGTTCAAGCTCACCGATCAAATCCAGATACGGCTACTAAGCTCACTAGTCCCACTCATTTGAGATCTAATGCCTCACTCACTAATTCCTCACCATGGGAATTAGCTACAGCCCCAAAGGCTATGCTATGCACACTAATCATCTAGCATGCAAACATCAACAACAATCCACAATGATTCACTCACTAATTCCTCACCATGGGAATTAGCTACAGCCCCAAAGGCTATGCTATGCACGCTAATCACCTAGCAATGCAACATCAACAGCAATTCAAGAATAGACATATGCTCGCACTCTAAGCCATAAAACAGTCCATTCACAAATACATGCATAATATATACATTCACAACATTATGCATATCATCATACATCATCAACACATCATATCATGTCAAATAATTAAACACAGTATTAGCACACTCTACTAATACCTATACTGCTCAAAACAGCGGGAAATAATCCCTACTATATCACACACCGATATAGGCAACCACCAATTAGGCACACAACATTTTAATTAACACTTTTTTCCACTCTGCAACAGTGTTAACCGGTTAACGCCCTGGGTTAACCGGTTAACGCAGCACAACACGCTTCCTGTCCCAAAACTTAACAGTGTTAACCGGTTAACGCCCTGGGTTAACCGGTTAACGCAGCACAAACAGCAATATTTCAGCAATCACAACAGTGTTAACCGGTTAACGCCCTGGGTTAACCGGTTAACGCAAGCAAAACAACACATTTTCACAATTCAAAATAGTGTTAACCGGTTAACACCCTGGGTTAACCGGTTAACGCAAGACAGAAGCTGTTCCTGCGCTAACTCAAGGCAGAATGCAGAATTCTCCGCATTTTCCGCCATTGGAGGACTTCCGGACCTCCGAATCCAATTCCGTAAAAAGCTATACGTTCGGGAAAACACGACTCACACAATCACAGATTAAATTTCAGTTTTTAACACAGTTTAACCAACGTAATTCCAGCATTCACAAATCCCAATTAGGGTCAAATAACGGCTTATCACTACCCATTACATATTATCCCATAATACCCATTAATCGACGATAAACCCCCCTTACCTGAGTTAATCCGGCAACTTTGAGCTTCAAGCTTTTCCGTTCTCCAACCCTTGCTCTCTAGCTCTTCCTCTTGCCCTTTCTCCACTTCCTCAATCGCTTCTCTGTTTCACGTGAAAAGTTTCTTTTCCAAATGAGACTCTTTTCCTTAATTCCAACTTATATATTTTCCAAATTATATTATTCCAATAATAATAATAATTCAATAATAATAATAAAATTTCCAATTATTTAATTAAATTAATAAATATATTATTAACTCAATTTAAATAATTATTTTATTATTATCAGGGTGTTACAACTCTCCCCCACTAAAAGAGTTTTCGTCCTCGAAAACATACCTCAAGCGAATAACTCCGGATAAGACTCCTTCATCCGACTCTCCAGTTCCCAAGTCACATTGCCACCTGCTGGTCCTCCCCAAGCTACCTTCACCAAGGCAATCTCTTTACCCCGCAACTGCTTCAACTCTCGATCCTCGATCCTCATAGGTGATGTTTCAATAGTCAGGTTATCTCTCACCTGTACATCATCTACTTGGACTACATGCGACGGATCATGAATGTACCTCCTCAACTGAGACACATGAAAAACCTCATGCAAATTCGCAAGCGACGGCGGTAAAGCGATACGATAGGCTACTTCCCCTATCCTCTCCAAAATCTGATAAGGACCAATAAATCGAGGTGTCAACTTTTTCGACTTCAAAGCCCGACCAACACCAGTTATCGGAGTAACACGAAGAAACACATGATCTCCCTTTTGGAACTCAAGTGACTTCCTCCTCTTATCATGATAACTCTTCTGACGACTCTGAGCAATTCTCATCTTCTCCTGAATCATCTTAATCTTTTCCGTAGTCTGTTGAACAATCTTCGGTCCAACCACAACACTCTCACCGGACTCATACCAACATAAAGGTGTCCGACATCTCCTACCATACAAAGCTTCAAACGGTGCCATACCAATGCTCGAATGAAAACTATTGTTGTAGGTAAACTCAATCAAAGGCAAATAACAATCCCAAGCACCTCCTTTTTCCAAAACACAAGCCCTCAAAAGATCCTCTAGTGACTGAATCGTCCTCTCAGTCTGACCATCAGTCTGCGGATGATATGCAGAACTCAATCTCAGCTTAGTTCCCAAAGCCCTCTGCAAACCTTCCCAAAACTTCGATGTAAATCTAGGATCTCTGTCCGAAACAATACTCGACGGAATACCATGCAAACTTACAATCTTCTCAATATACAACTCGGCTAATCTCTCTAACGGATAATCCATTCTAATCGGAATGAAATGAGCCGATTTTGTCAATCTGTCAACAATCACCCAAATAGCTTCAAAATTCTTTCTTGTCCTCGGTAAACCAGAAACAAAATCCATACTGATACTATCCCATTTCCACTCTGGAATAGCCAACGGTTGCATTAGCCCAGACGACTTCTGATGCTCGATCTTTGACTTCTGACAAGTCAAACAGGAATAAACAAAACTCGCAATTTCTTTCTTCATTCCCGGCCACCAAAATAACTTTTTCAAATCATGATACATCTTCGTAGCTCCAGGATGAATACTCAGGCCACTACGATGTCCTTCCTCCAGAATACTCTTCTTAAGTTCGGTAACATCCGGAATGCACACCCGATTACCAAATTTCAAAACACCATTTTCATCAACTCTGAATTCACCACCTTGACCTTGATTCACTAAAGTCAACTTATCAACCAAAAGCATATCGGACTTCTGACCCTCTCTAATCTCATCCAGAATACCACTCGTTAACTTCAACATTCCCAATTTAACACTATTGTGAGTACTCTCACACACCAAACTCAAGTCTCTAAACTGCTCAATCAAATCCAATTCCTTAACCATTAACATAGACATATGCAATGATTTCCGACTCAATGCATCAGCCACTACGTTTGCTTTACCCGGATGGTAATTCAAACCAAAGTCATAATCCTTCAGAAATTCTAACCATCTCCTCTGTCTCATATTCAGTTCTTTCTGATCAAACAAATACTTTAAACTTTTATGGTCACTGAAAACCTCAAATCTCGACCCGTACAAGTAATGCCTCCATAACTTCAGAACAAACACTACAGCTGCCAACTCTAAATCGTGTGTCGGGTAGTTCCTCTCATGAACCCTCAGTTGTCTCGAAGCATAAGCTATAACCTACTTATTCTGCATCAACACACCACCCAAACCCAACAATGAAGCATCACAGTAAACTTCAAATAGTTTCGATGAACTCGGTAATATCAGAATAGGAGCAGTAGTCAACCTTTTCTTTAACTCTTGGAAACCTTCTTCACATTTTGAGTCCCAAACAAACGCTTGCCCCTTTCTAGTCAACATCGTCAACGGTAACGCCAACTTAGAAAATCCCTCAATGAACTTCCTATAATAACCTGCCAAACCAAGGAAACTTCGAATCTCAGCAACAGACTTAGGAGCTTCCCACTTAGATACCGCTTCTATCTTAGAAGGATCAACAGCAACACCACCTCTTGAAATCACATGACCAAGAAAACTAACCTCTTCTAACCAAAATTCACATTTAGAGAGTTTAGCAAATAACTTCTTTTCTCGTAGAACTCCTAAAACCACTCTCAAATGCTCAGCATGCTCTTCTTCAGATTTCGAATACACCAAAATGTCGTCAATAAACACCACAACAAACTTATCTAGGTACGGATGGAAAATCCTATTCATATACTCCATAAATACTCCAGGTGCATTAGTCACACCAAAAGGCATTACAGAATACTCATAATGTCCATACCTTGTTCTGAAAGCAGTCTTCTGAATATCCTCAGTTTTCACACGTATCTGATGATACCCAGATCTCAAATCTATCTTGCTGAACACACTCGCACCAACCAACTGATCCATCAAATCATCAATCCTTGGCAAAGGATACCGATTCTTGATCGTCACTTTATTCAGTTGCCTGTAGTCCACACACAACCTCATAGTACCTTCTTTCTTCTTAACCAACAACACTGGTGCACCCCACGGTGACACACTCGGACGAATAAATTTCTTATCCAACAGATCTTCCAACTGACTCTTCAATTCAGCTAACTCAACAGCAGACATACGGTACGGAGCCATCGATATCGGTCTAGTACCAGGTACCAAATCAATCGAGAACTCAACTTCACGCTCTGGCGGTAATTCATTCACTTCTTCAGGAAACACATCAGGAAAATCACACACCACGGCTAGATCGTCAATCGCCAGTTTATCTTTAGCCTCCAAAGTCGCTAACAGCATAAACAACTCCGCCCCATCTGCTACTTCCTCATTCACCTGCCTGGCTGATAGGAACAAACTCTTTCCTTCCTCCATCTCAGGAAATATCACAGTCTTATCAAAACAGTTGATAGAAACTCGGTTAAACACCAACCAGTTCATCCCCAAGATAACATCAATCTGCACTAGTGGAAGACACACAAGGTCTATCCCAAAGTCTCTACCAAAAACACTCAAAGGACAATTCAAACAAACTGAAGTAGTAGTCACTGAACCCTTCGCAGGAGTATCAATCACCATACTACCACGCATCTCAGATATCTCTAACTCAAGTTTCACAGCACAATCCAAAGATAAAAAGGAATGAGTCGCACCTGTGTCAATAATAGCTACAAGAGGAAAGCCATTAATATAACACGTACCTCGGATCAAACGATCATCTGCAGAAGTCTCAGAACCCGATAAAGCAAAGACCTTGCCTCCTGACTGGTTCTCTTTCTTCGGCTTAGGACACTGTGGACTGATATGACCCAACTCTCCACAGTTGAAACAAGTTACAGTCTTCAACCGACACTCTGCAGCCAAATGACCACCTTTTCCACACTTGAAACACTTCATCTCAGCACTGGTACACTCATGGACACGATGTCCAGCCCGACCACATCTATAACACTTAGCAGGGGCACTAGAGTCTCCCCCACTAGGCCTCTTCATCCCACTCTGCTTCTGGAAACCTTTGCCAGCCGCATACGGTTTTCCACGATCATTCTAATTCTTGCCTTTCCTATCAACCCTTTGCTGATAGCTCTCTGCTCTGGCTTTGGAATCCTGTTCAAAGATCCTGCAACAGTCAACCAAGTCAGAAAACACTCTGATCCGCTGATATCCAATAGCCTGTTTGATCTCGGGACGCAACCCGTTCTCAAACTTCACACATTTTGAAAATTCTCCAGCAGCCTCATTATAGGGAGTGTAATACTTTGACAGCTCTGTGAACTTAGCAGCATACTCAGTAACAGACTTGTTACCCTGCTTCAATTCCAAGAACTCTATCTCTTTCTTTCCTCTGACATCCTCTGGAAAGTACTTCCTCAGAAATCTCTCTCTGAATATAGCCCAAGTGATCTCAGCATTTCCAGCAGATTCCAACTCAGTGCGGGTAGCAACCCACCAATCATCTGCTTCTTCTGACAGCATATGCGTACCGAACCTGACCTTCTGATTATCGGCGCACTCAGTCACTCGGAAGATTCTCTCTATCTCCTTCAACCACTTCTGAGCGCCATCTGGATCGTATGCTCCCTTGAACATTGGAGGATTGTTCTTCTGGAACTCACTCAGTTGACGAGCAGCTCCCATCCCCACAACATTCGGGTTCCCTCCAAGTACTCCAGCTAGCATACCAAGAGCCTCAGCAATCGCAGCATCGTCTCTACCTCTTCCAGCCATCTCTATTCTGAAAACCCAACAAGCTAAAACAATAAGTACTGATAGGGTTACACAACACCTATCCCGTACAGGGAAAACAGAATAATTACGACTCGACTCGACCGACTATGCTCTGATACCACTAATGTAACACCCTTCTAAAATACCCCAAATATTTAATTAAAAATAATAAACATGTAACAATCAGAGTAATTATGCCATTCAAGGGTGTCACACAATTATTCACACCATTCACCAATTATAACTGTCATGCTCTTTTATTAATTCAAAACATAAACATTTGCATAAAACGCAGCGGATAGAGATCTCCTCAATCATGTAAAACATGTAACATTCACATGTAAATTATTCAACAAGGAAAAACATCCCATCCCGATGTTACATCTATCAGAGCACGACCCACTAAGGAGACTACACTAGACTCCAAGCATTCGCTTCTACTCAACTCATTTCTCGTTACCTGAAAAATAGTTGTAAGGGTGAGTTCCTCAATCGATATAATAAGCATTATAAAATCTCATGTCATGTTAAGTAATTTGACACATTAATCACCCTAATCACAACATACAATCAGTAACAGCACATCAGCTCAACATCATACTCAACACCAACATAAAACACAAGTATAATCTCAAATCATACTCCATAACAACACAACACACGTATAATATTGGAATACATCCATTCATATCATACGTCATACATACATTATGCAATGAGACTCCACACATGCGGTACCGACTATTCTTTAACATATAGTTCAAGCTCACCGATCAAATCCAGATACGGCTACTAAGCTCACTAGTCCCACTCATTTGAGATCTAATGACTCAGTCACTAATTCCTCACCATGGGAATTAGCTACAGCCCCAAAGGCTATGCTATGCACACTAATCATCTAGCATGCAAACATCAACAACAATCCACAATGATTCACTCACTAATTCCTCACCAGGGGAATTAGCTACAGCCCCAAAGGCTATGCTATGCACGCTAATCACCTAGCAATGCAACATCAACAGCAATTCAAGAATAGACATATGCTCGCACTCTAAGCCATAAAACAGTCCATTCACAAATACATGCATAATATATACATTCACAACATTATGCATATCATCATACATCATCAACACATCATATCATGTCAAATAATTAAACACAGTATTAGCACACTCTACTAATACCTATATTGCTCAAAACAGCGGGAAATAATCCCTACTATATCACACACCGATATAGGCAACCACCAATTAGGCACACAACATTTTAATTAACACTTTTTTCCACTCTGCAACAGTGTTAACCGGTTAACGCCCTGGGTTAACCGGTTAACGCAGCACAGCACGCTTCCTGTCCCAAAACTTAACAGTGTTAACCGGTTAACGCCCTGGGTTAACCGGTTAACGCAGCACAAACAGCAATATTTCAGCAATCACAACAGTGTTAACCGGTTAACGCCCTGGGTTAACCGGTTAACGCAAGCAAAACAACACATTTTCACAATTCAAAACAGTGTTAACCGGTTAACACCCTAGGTTAACCGGTTAACGCAAGACAGAAGCTGTTCCTGCGCTAACTCAAGGCAGAATGCAGAATTCTCCGCATTTTCCGCCATTGGAGGACTTCCGGACCTCCGAATCCAATTCCGTAAAAAGCTATACGTTTGGGAAAACACGACTCACACAATCACGGATTAAATTTCAGTTTTTAACACAGTTTAACCAACGTAATTCCAGCATTCACAAATCCCAATTAGGGTCAAATAACGGCTTATCACTACCCATTACATATTATCCCATAATACCCATTAATCGACGATAAACCCCCCTTACCTGAGTTAATCCGGCAACTTTGAGCTTCAAGCTTTTCCGTTCTCCAACCCTTGCTCTCTAGCTCTTCCTCTTGCCCTTTCTCCACTTCCTCAATCGCTTCTCTGTTTCACGTGAAAAGTTTCTTTTCCAAATGAGACTCTTTTCCTTAATTCCAACTTATATATTTTCCAAATTATATTATTCCAATAATAATAATAATTCAATAATAATAATAAAATTTCCAATTATTTAATTAAATTAATAAATATATTATTAACTCAATTTAAATAATTATTTTATTATTATCGGGGTGTTACATTAGTAACATCAAAGCCCAAAGAATTCTGGCACTCCATGGCGCGAATCTTTTCAGCAAGGGCGTCGATCTTTCTATCTCTCTCTTCCGCCTTTCCAAATTCATCATCATCACTGGGAATAGTGAACATATCTTCTTGCTTGTCAACCAAATGAGAAGGATGGTGAAATGGGGCACGTTCCGCTCGAGCATTAGCAGCCTTTGTAATGATGGGTTGTCCATTGATTCTAATACCACGCAATTCATCACCATCAACATGGTTGCTGACAGGGTTGGTAACAGCAACATCATCGACAAGGGTCCCTTCTGGCGGATTCTGACCAACAGGGGGAATCACAGTTTCTTGTCTCTGGACCAAGGCTCGGAGTTCCTCTTGCCCTTGCACTACCCCTTGCATCATACTCATGAACTGTGCCATGTTGGTCCTCATCTCTTCTAGATCTGCTTGAAATTGATCCATGGTCTTCTTTTAATTCTGCCTTGTCGCGTAACGGTGCGGGCGGTACTCAGCAATTTTGCCTAAAACGAGAACCAGAATGAGAAATCCTCTTCCAGAACACCTGTAATGATGCAAGAATGATATGTGTATGATGCGTATGATGCGTATGCTATGTTTTATCATTTCTCAGGTATTCAAGAGTCTCGTCCACCTTTGAAAAATGGCAACCTGCACTCCTAGGTGGAACATAAACAACAAAGAAGCAACATACACTTGACGGCAAGCAAAAGTGAAACATCAATAATCTCATCTATAGTCATGAGAAATAAGGTTCATACAAACATAGTTCAAGCAAAGATTCAGTTCATCAGTGTAGAACAAGGAATCCCATCCAACAATCCTGGAGGTGATCTTCAAAATAAACAACAAGACAAACTAGGGAAGTCGTCCTTCAGGAATGAGAGTCTTCAAATACTGGCACTGATCCATCAATCGGTCACACTCTGAACACTCAGGTAGAGGGGTGAGCTTCTCTTTCAGTTTCACCCTGAGTTCAACAACTTCCTCTAGGAAATGAGATGCACGGATGTCACTTCCTCGGAGCTGGCTCTCTGCTGCATGCCTCAGATCTACCTCTTTCTTCAACTTAGTATCTTTGTCCTTAAGCTGTTTTTCCAAGTCTCGTATCTTCTTTTTGTAATTGGCTTCCGCTTTTTGTAATCTCAAGCATTCAAGGTGTTATTCATCCAACATTGTTTCTTTCTCATCATAGGACCTCTTTTTGTGTCTTGATCTACTAGCACTTTCACCTTGCATTCCTTTGAGTTTATGAGCCAAATTCAGCCTATCAATTTTTGCTTTGTAAAGCTCCATTTGGATCTCTTGTTCATTTTCTTTCAACTGGAGATTCTCCATTAAGGCTTGTTTGTAATACTCAGTAGGCACACTCTCAGAAAGGATCAAAGGCGGTTGCTCCTGTAATGGTTCCATCCGGTCATATGGTAGCAACAAAGTTCCAACTCTTTCCTTGACCCACTCAGTGTAAGCAGGCATAGCAATTGCAAATTTCCTCCCTAAAACAGATCCATCTTTTATACCAATATTCTCCCAAGCTTTTCCCACTCGCTCCAATCTTGCTGGATCGCTCTGTTTCTCAAAGTACACACTTTCAGCTATCTCGACATCTTGCGGCCTTTCGTTCATGACAAAACCCAACTGACGGAGAGAAAGAACCGGGTTGTAGTTGATGCAACCCCTAGTTCCTATGAGTGGAACATTGCGAAACTCTCCACAACTCATAATGACGTTGCGCACATTAATCCTATAAGCTTGCCACTTGATATCATAAGATGTAAGCGACATGATTCTTTGAGTCCATTTGTGAGTATTCTGAGTATCCACAAATGGTCCATTGGTTGGTAGAAAAGACAAGAACCACTTGAGTAGCAACGGAAGACAACACCTGATAGCTCCACACTTACCATGCCTGCTGTGTATCGCATAATAAGTGTCAGCTAACAAGGTAGGCACCGGGTTTCCTCCAATGAAAATAGTGATTGCTGCCAGGTCCACGAAACTAGGCATACTAGGGAACAAAATAACTCCATAAATCATGACAGCCAACTGAGCGTTGAAAGCTACCCAATTTCCTTTCTTTGCTTCTTCCTTAGCCATTCTTACCAAGAACTTCAAGGATAAGCCCACAACATTACCGCTTGGTTTCCAATTATCGCTCACTTCCTTGATGCTCAAGTAAAGAGCCTTAGCGACAACTTTGAAATCCACCTCCTTTGGCACATCCAGGAAAGGTACTCGGTTTTTGATTCGGACATTCATAAGGATGGAATACTCTTCAAGAGTGGGTGCTAACTGGTAGTCCTGAAAATTAAAGCAACGAAGCTCCGGATCATAGAACTGTAAGAGAGTCTGCAGAGGTACCGGATCAACCACCATCTTCAACAATGCCAAGATATCCCCATACTGATCATCAAAAACGTTCTGATTACGGTCGGTCACGAGATTACCCAATTCTTCCAAAGATTTCAACGGCTCACGGTAGAAGCTGTAGGTGCAAGTCTTCCTCTTCAACTCTGGAATGGCAACCATCTCTAGGTGTGAACAGACTCCTGAATAAACCTAAAAAATGATATGCATATGCGGGTTAACTTTTTTTCTTTTTTATGCATTATTTTTTTGAAAGTACACATGCTATGATGCAAAATGATGAAACAATGGATGGTTGGCTGTGTATCTCAAGGAATAGGATCATAACTTCAGCATGAATTCGGAACCGGGAACCATAGAACATGGTCATCAACTTAGAACCCAGACTTCAGAACCAACGGTCACCAATAGAACAAGTCACCATTAGTACCTATAAATGATGCATTCCCGCCCCACTCACGGGTGTAATCTAGGCCAGGGTAAGGTCAAGAGAAACGCAGGATAAACAATTCTTTCAAGAATATCATCATATGCACACCAGGTGTATGCAACGATAATACCCCATCAGAATCTGAACTGCTCGTGATACCATGTTCCGCTAAGTGGCGCCATACCACCCGCTTCCCATGAATCACTCTATTCCTAGGTGTCCTAAAGTTCACTCATAGCCTGTGTATTGGGCCTTTTACCTCTTGTGACTCCCACCCAACAGCGAAACAGATACACAGCCAGCACAATATGCATGAAACAATAAAGCGCACATAGGATGCAATGCAAGCAGATAAGTATGCAAAGAAATAAATGAATAACACACAATAGACAATAAACAAATGCTAGGAAAGGCCCACTGGGGAAAATAAATCCCCAGCAGAGTCGCCAGCTGTCGCTCCCCGGATTTCTGGAATCCAAGTACAAACGCGAAAAGAAGTGGCGAGGAAAAAAAGTAGAGTCGCCAGCTATGTACTTTTATCCCAAGAGGAGGGAAAGGTAGTACTGCATAACCAAGAGGGAACGAATAAAACAAAGTCTCGAACCAAAGAAAACTGAGTAAGGGGGCTGGTTACGTGAAGGAAAGGTTATCGCACCCCTTCACGTCTGTGGTACTCCACAGGATCCACGATTGCTATTTATGTCTAAAGTGTGTGTATAAAAAGTCCTATATGCGATGCAAAAGAGAGAAAATCAATGTAGGGAAAATAAAGAGTTATTGCTCGCACAGGCCCTACCCTGCTGCATACGTATCTCAAGAAGGATTGAGAATCAGAGCACCGTAGCTCGGCTAACCTATTTTTGCTTGTTTTTTGTGATGAATGACGTTACTACACAATCTACTGGATGCTCGACCTTTGGAGACTTACTCACCTGTAGTAGAAGGAGTTAACGTGTTCTTAGGAGAAGAAAAATCAATGAGTTTGTTTGTTTTAGGAATGCTCATGCAAAAAGGAAGTCCTAGACGAAGGAACCGTGCTACCTTAATTGACATGCAAACGAGAGACTATAAGAAGCCTAGCAATCCTATGGGGAGAATATCACACCATACAAAACAAACATGCATAAAATAAACACGCCAACAAGGGGGCTCAAACATACGTGGGTAGGTGTCATACCCCAAAATTCGCCCGTTAATTTTGCAACTTTTTTGAGGCACCCCAACTTATTTTCCAAGGCATTGACCTTAAAGGGACCAAAACCCAGCTCGCAGATGGCCAAATCCAGAAAATGGCCTAAACTGGCATGCTCGCTAGGCGAGCAAATCCTTCGCCTAGCGAACCCTTCGCTACAATACTCGCCTAGCGAAGCTTGCGAATACCAGAAAATTCTGGGCTTCATTCTGAGCCCATTAGGTCACAATAAACCATTATAAATACCAACATTTCAGTCAGAAAGAGGAAAACAGAAGGAGACAAACCGGAACCCTAGCAATCAAACCTTGGAGGCTAACCAAGAGAATTCAGAGCACCCTAACGGAAACCCTGAAGGCAATTCATCTGCACAAAGTTTACCTCCGCCCAACTCAATCCGCCGCCCAACTCAATCCGACTTGCCAATTCAAGATTGCAATTCACTTGCAAACAGGTTTGCATTACTATGACCGCCTTATGTTATAATTTACATGTGATATTATAATTGAATTCATAAACATATTTGAGGTTTTGCATGTGAATTTAAGTGTGCCTGAATATCTTGAATGCTGAACCATGTAATTGCTGTATTGGATGCCATAGGGCGTACAGCATGCTAAGGTCGTACTGTTCTGAAATTCAAAACCCGCAGTCGCTCGCTAGCACATCGCTAAGCGAGCATGTAGCGAGTATTCGCTAAGCCTTCTCTAGGCGAGGCAGAGGCGAACGTGACAGTCGCTAATATTTTGGCTGTTCTGTTCTATGCTTGTCTGATCTGTTCTATTTTAATCATGCGTTATTTTGCCTGACATTCCTACTGTTGTGTTCCTTTTGCGGTGTAATCCTCGATTGCACCCCCATTTGGTATTCTGACCTGTTTGCTGAATATTGTAAGGACTCACATACTCCCGAAGAAGATAGCTTGCTAGGTATCCCACTTTATTTGTGGGATACCCTTGTGGAGATTCACCCTATTTACTTAATTGATTTTAATGTGGAGATCCATCCAAATTACTTAGTTGATGTTAATGTGGAGATTCATCCTAATTATTTAATTAATTATAATGTGGACCTAATTACCTAATTGATTACAACTACCTAATCGATTGTAAAATATTGCCTTTGAATATGTGATCTTGGACCTCTCTTTGTTGCCTTACGATATTACGGTATTATGGTCATGTCCCGCGAATGTGGGGATACACTTAGCAAAGACCCTTCGGTTAAATCATCATGTCCCTATAAAATAAATCATAGTCCCTCGGATGTTGCCTGCGAATATATGATTTTTCCCCTCGATGACCCTTCGTTGTAGCCTACGGTTAAATGATGATCATCCCTTCGAATGCTAAGGTATCCCTACAAATGTTGCCTTCAATGACCAATCGATGACCCTACGATGACCCTTTTACATCCAAAGGATAAAACTACTTACTTCTCAATAGTAAGGATAATTTTACCCTCATAAGGATAGGAAATGCCCATAAAGACCTTGGGTAGGTATAACCCTTAATTGCTTACTCAAAACTCGAAATGCTTTTCACACCTCACACCTTTTCAACATATCTTTTAGAAAATCACCACTTGGTATACATTCGTATTAGAATCATTACTGAGTTATATTTTTCTAAACAACTTTCAAAACTAAACGAGATAACCACTTTGTATACATTCGTACAAGAATCATTACAAAGTTAAATTCTCCTTTCAAAACATTTTCTAAACAATTCACAAACACTTTTTCAGACAAGAAAAAAATAACATAAGTGATCAAGCAATTAAGAGCCCATGGATAACCATGGATACAAAGGGTGCTAACACCTTCCCTTTGTATAATGTACCTCCCGAACCCAAAATCTAATTAAGGTCTTTCCTGTTCTTTTCCACCTTTCCTTATTGGATAAAAGAAAAGTCGGTGGCGACTCTTGCTATCCGCGACATTTGCTTTCCAAAGCAAAAACACACCAAAGTCAGTTCACCGTATGACAGAACTGGCGACTCTGCTGGGGACCCTTAAAGAGAGAGGTTACCTTAAAAAACAAGATCACTTATCCAAATTGTCTGATTTACTTTTAAGGGATTGCTTGGGTATTTTATGCTTGAGTGAAAGATCCTACACCCGGATCTAGTGTACCTTAGGTAAGTAGCAAAAGATCATCGCCACTATCCGGCGTATACTGGAATGGTCAAAATGATGGCTACGGTTAATGTGACACTTTGGATGTCCTGATGTTCCTCATGTTTACTTGAGGAAAAATTTGTCTTCCGCGTGGTGTCATCAAAGCATTAACCAGACCTTTAGAACCCTAATTGACTCATCCTAGCCATTAGAAAGTAGTGAGATAACTGACTTCGGTTCCGACTGGGGTTGGTTGAGACTCGATACTACACCCTTTGAGATTGGACTTTAGGGAAGCTTCGGTCAACCACTTGGTGTTGCATTGAAGTGGACTTAAAGGAAGGTCAATGATTTGAGATCCTTCTAAAACCCGGTTACTATTCTAGGACAGGTGGAACCAACCAAACTTCAGTGGGGAGGGTACTTACCTATAGAACTCATGCAGGCCTTAAAACCTAAGAATGATTGTTGTGTGACTTATTTGTGCTTGTTACTTATTTAACATCATAACATCATAACATCATAACATCATGGCATTGTACTAACCATTTCAAGGACTTAGGGATTTAACTTTGCTCTGAAACAGGCTATGGCTTCCAGGAAGACCATCCAGATCAATTTTGTAGCCATCTCTCCTCAACTCAAGGATTTAGTGTTAGAACTTCCTGATCAGACTCAGTTCATCAAGAAACATGGTTCTCTCCTCAATTTGGTTACCACTGGTTTCAGAGAGGATATGATGAGGGTTCTATTCCAGTTCTTCGATCCTAAACATCATTGCTTCACATTCCCAGATTATCAGCTGGTACCCACATTAGAAGAATTCTCCAGGATGCTTGGGATACCTATCCTTGATCAAACACCTTTCAGTGGTTTAGAAAAGATTCCGAAGTCTAAGGAAGTTGCCGCGGCTTTACACATGACAAAGTCCGATATTGAAACCAATTGGGTAACAAGAAGTGGAGTTAAGGGTTTACTTGCCAAGTTTCTGATAAATAAGGCCCGAGAATTCTTAAAGGTTATGAATGTCCAGGATTTCGAAGACGTTCTAGCATTACTAATCTATGGGTTGGTGTTATTTCCTAATCCAGACCAATTCGTAGATATGAATGCTATTAAGATATTTCTCACTCATAACCATGTGCCTACCTTGCTTGGAGACATTTTGCATTCCCTTTACACCCGTACTATGAAAAGGCAAGGGACTCTCATGTGCTGCATACCTTTATTGTCTAGGTGGTTTATTTCGCACCTTCCTCAATCAGTCTTGAAGAATGAGCAAAATCTGAAATGGTCTCAAAGGATAATGTCGTTCTCCCATTCAGACATCCGTTGGTGTCCTCATCTCAAAGAAAATGTTATCATCATTAACCGTTGTGGAGAATTCTCTAACGTACCACTCCTGGGGATAAGAGGAGGTATTACTTATAACCCAGCTTTAGCCCTACGCCAGTTGGGGTATGCTCGAAGAGAGGGTCCACATGAAAGAATTATTCAAGGCACTGTGTTTGACTATGACATCGATTCCCAAGGTCTCCGTCAGAGATTTGTACGAGCCTGGGGCATGGTGAAAAGAAGCACTTTAGGACAGAAAAACTCTATTCCTATGGAACCTTATCTCATATGGGTACGCGCCAGAGCTCGTGAACTTGTCATGCCATACCTTGCAGTCGGACCGCTGATTGTTGAACCAAAGGTTGAAGGAGGTACTCCTCAGATCATTCCTTATCCAGATATGCCTACCGAGGTTGAAGAATTAAAGAGATCCTGGATTCAGTTGAGAGAGGAAAGGGATACTTTTGAGACTCAGTTCGTTGCAGAAAGGAAGAAAGTATTAGAGCTCACCAGCCAGCTTAATGAGGAATGAAGACTCAATACATATCTTCGTCCGAAAAGAAGCCGTCCCTGGGAGATTTGAGCTTTCATTGTATTTTTATTATTTCCTTTTGTAATGAACATTGATTAAAGAAATTATTAATAAAAGTTTCCCTCTTTTTGGTGGTTTACGCAAAGTTAAATTCCAGAAGTCCTTGAAAACATTTCATACATTGCATAGCATAACATAACATTGCATAACAGGTATCCTAAAAGATCAATATTCTCACGGTCTTCCTTCTAAACAGAAAATGGCTCTCGAACAAACTGTCAAAGATCTCCAGGCTTAGAATGCTCAATTCCAGGAGATGATGCTGAGCTTATCCAAGGGGCAGGAGGAACTGAAGGCTCTCTTGCTCGAGAAGAAGAAAGACCAGAAACCTGTGAGTTACATTAACCCGGGAAGAAGGCGTAAAGGACAGGCTATGGGAGTCAAGATCAGACTTCCGAAGGATCAAGAAGAGGAGACAGAAAATGATTCGGAAGATGAGAATGCTGATCCTCTCAACCAGGAGGACGACGAGGAAGATTATGAAGATGAATAATACTCTCCAAAAGAGGATAAGTATAAGTTGCTGGAAGAACGTATGCTAGCTATGGAGGGTCAAAAGGCGCCCGGTCTGGATTTCGAAAGCTTGGGACTGGTCTCTGATGTGGTCATTCCTCGCAAATTCAAGATCCCCACTTTCACTAAGTATGATGGTGCGTCTTGTCCTCAGATGCATCTGAGAGCTTATGTGAGAAAGATTCAGCCGTATACCACTGATAGGAAACTATGGATCCATTTCTTCCAGGAGAGCCTGTCTGGCACGCAGTTGGAGTGGTATTATCAGCTCGAGAGCTCTAACATCCGCACCTGGACTGATTTAGCGACAACTTTCTACAAGCACTACCAGTACAATTCTGAATTGGCGCCTACTCGGCTACAGTTGCAGAATATGACTATGGGATCTAAAGAAAGCTTCAAAGAATATGCTCAAAAATGGAGAGATTTGGCTGGCAGAGTCAAACCCCCTATGACTGATCGAGAATTAGTGGACATGTTCATGGGTACACTGACTGGTCCATTCTACAGCCATCTACTGGGAAGTTCTTCATCAGGTTTCACTGACCTTATATTGACGGGCGAACGTGTTGAAAGTGGTATTCGAAGTGGAAAGATACAGGCATCTACCTCCGCAAGCACCAGAAAGACCCATCAGGGAAAGAATGAATCAAATGCTGTGTACGGTGAAAGGAGTCATAACAAGAAAAATCGTGACCATGCCGTTGGAGCAGTTACAATTGCAGCCCCGCCAGCTCAAAACTTCCAGCACAGACAAGACAGGCCAAGAAGGCAGTTTACCAAGATCAATATGACTTTAGCACAAGCACTGCAGGGTATGCTGAAGGCGAATTTAATTACCCTCAGAGGCCCTCCTGCGAATGTCAACACTACTTCTCCTCGTTATAATCCCAATGCCAGGTGTGCATATCACTCCGATAGCCCCGGGCATGATACAAACGATTGTTGGTTGTTGAAGAATAAAATTCAGGATATGATCGACGCGGGAGAAATTGAATTTGATCCTCCGGAGACTCCTAATGTCATCACTGCTCCTATGCCTAACCATGACAAGACTGTTAATTCTGTGAATGACAATTCTCACATTGCTAATGTGGCGGACTTAACATCTCCTCTCCTGATCATCAAGAAGAATTTATTGCAAGCTGGTTTATTTCCAGGTTGTGCTGAAAGTTGTGATCTTTGTGTACTTCGACCCAACGAGTGCTTGAAGTTGAGGAATGGTATTCAACGGCTGATGGACGATCGTACAATTCTCTTCGAAAATATTCCTAAGGTGGAAAACCCTGTGGAAGAAATATCTGTGATTGCCAGATCCAAAGGTCCAGTGAAGATTACCGCTACTAGAGTACCTGTGAAGATTATTGTTGAGCCCAAGGTAGCTCCCCTAATCATTACTGCACCGGGCCCAGTACCGTATTCCTCAAGCAAAGCTATTCCGTGGAATTATGGAGGTGATATTTACATCCATGGCATGAAGCAAGTTGGTAATTCTTCTAATCCTAATGACATTGTTGGGACTAGTAAAGTTACTCGAAGTGGAAGGATCTTCTCTCCAGAAATCTCGCCTCCCGCCCCTGAAAATCGAGGCAAGGAACCAGTCAACCCTTCTCAGTCAGGGACACCCGTCGAAGTTACTACTGAAGATGTTGCCAAACAAGAAATGGAAGAAATGCTGAAAATCATCCGCAAGAGTGATTTTGATGTGGTAGAACAGCTGGGGCATACTCCGTCTAAGATCTCGATGTTATCCTTGTTATTATCTTCTGAATCTCATGCCAAAGCGTTGATAAAATTCTTGAAGACCGCTCATGTACCTCAGGAGACATCCGTCGATCAGTTCGAAAACTATGTTGCTCACCTGGCTGTTGACAATGGCCTAGGCTTTTCTGATGCTGACCTGACACCAGCAGGAAAGAATCACAATAAAGCTCTGCATATCTCCATTGAGTGTAAGGGGATCACTTTGTCTCATGTGTTGATCGATAATGGCTCTTCTTTGAATGTACTACCGAAAGCCGTGCTCGATAAACTTGACTGTAAAAGCATTGAACTGAAGCCTAGTGACATTGTGGTGCGTGCTTACGATGGTGCGAAGAGTGTTGTCCATGGTGAAGTGGTTCTCCCTATCAAGATAGGACCTCAAGTCTTCAACACTATCTTTCACGTAATGAACATTCGTCCTGCCTATTCCTGCTTGCTGGGACGCCCTTGGATTCATGGGGCAAGTGCTGTAGCTTCATCTCTCCATCAAAAGCTGAGGTATCCAATAGAGGGTAAGATTGTCACTGTGTGTGGAGAAGAAGAATATATTGTCAGTAGTGTGCAGGCCTTCAGATACGTCGAGATGGATGGTGAATTCTTTGAGACTCCTTCTCAGTCATTCGAAGTAGTTCCTCCGACCAGCCCTGTCCTTAAGCCAACTCCCCTTGTGCCCAAGGTTATTCGTGTTCCTCCTGCCATGATTTCTTTGAAAGATGCCCAAGCCGTGGTTGAAAACGGTGGTCGTACTGGTTAGGGTCAACTGATCAACGTACCATACAAGTCTGACAAGTCTGGTCTGGGATTTAACTTTGAAAATATGGTCAAAGATCAGATTAATGCTGTAGTAGATGCTGATAGCGATTGCGACCTGGATAGCTGAATTTTCCCAACAATTGGTGACAGACTCAATAATTGGAAGGCTGAAGACACTCTCCCGATTTCCTTTAGTCAGGAGTAATTGTTATTGTCTGTTTTATTGTTGCAAAATTTTTTAGTTTTACAATTGAACTTCTTAAAGCATTGTGTCTATGCCCGAGGCACAATAGCTAACTTGTTAAGGGTTTTGTCATTTTCATAAGCATATTCACATTCAATAAATCAATGGACTTTTTGCATTCAAATATTGCGCTCTTTATCTTTCCTGTCATCTTCCGAAAAAGCTATGTTTTCTTACACACACTCACGTAACGAATTGCAGATCCATACCCACTCTGGATCCTGTTGATAATAGTTATACTATTGTTCATTATGACTTTGAAAATCCGATCTACCAAGCCGAGGATGGAAGTGAGGAAGATTGTGAAGTACCTGGAGAACTTACCAGACTGGTACTGCAAGAAGAGAAGACTATACAGCCGCATGAAGAGTCAATCGAAATTGTAAACCTGGGTACTGAAGTGGACAAGAAAGAAGTCAAAATAGGAGCAGGCTTGGAAAACAGTATTAAAGAAAGATTGATTCAGATGTTACATGACTATGTAGAGATTTTTGCTTGGTCTTAGGAAGACATGCCAGGATTGGATACTGATATAGTAGTGCATCGTTTGCCAACGAAGGAAGATTGTCGTCCTATTAAGCAAAAGGTTCGCCGCATGCGTCCTGAAATGTCTGAGAAAATCAAAGCCGAGGTTATGAAACAATTTGATGCAGGTTTTCTGGCTGTTACTTCTTATCCTCAATGGGTTGCTAATGTGGTACCGGTACCGAAGAAGGATGGTAAGGTGCGAATGTGCGTCGATTACAGAGATTTGAATAAAGCGAGTCCCAAAGATGACTTTCCACTCCCGCACATTGATGTTCTGGTAGACAATACCGCTCAACACAAAGTATTCTCCTTCATGGATGGATTCTCGGGTTATAACCAGATTAAGATGGCACCTGAAGACATGGAGAAAACTACGTTTGTGACGCAATGGGGCACTTTCTGTTACAAAGTAATGTCGTTCGGTTTAAAGAACGCTGGGGCAACATACCAGCGTGTTATGGTAGTGTTGTTCCATGACATGATCCATCACGAAATAGAGGTATATGTGGATGACATGATAGCCAGATCTCATACTGAAGAAGAACATCTCGATCATTTGTACAAATTGTTTGAGAGGTTGAAGAAATACAAGCTGAGATTGAACCCGAACAAATGCACCTTTGGAGTAAGATCCGATAAACTCTTGGGATTTATTGTCAGTGGTAAAGGAATTGAGGTTGACCCGGCTAAGGTGAGAGCTATCCAAGAAATGCCAGTGCCCCGTACAGATAAGGAAGTCAGAGGTTTCTTGGGACGTTTGAATTACATCGCCCGGTTTATCTCCCATTTAACTGCTACCTGCAAACCCATCTTCAAACTACTGAGGAAGAATCAAGAGATGATATGGAATGGTGAATGTCAAGAAGCTTTTGACAAAATCAAGAAGTATCTCCAGGAACCTCCGATCCTGATGCCACCAGTTGAAGGAAGACTTCTAATCATGTATTTGACCGTGTTAGAAAATTCAATGGGGTGTGTGTTGGGGCAACATGACGAGTCTGGTCGAAAAGAGCATGCCATATACTACCTTAGCAAAAAGTTTACTGAATGTGAAACAAGATACTCACTGCTCGAGAGAACTTGTTGTGCTTTGGCCTGGGCTGCTCGCCGACTAAGACAGTATATGTTGAATCATACCACTTTGTTGATTTCTAAGATGGATCCTATCAAATAGATATTTGAGAAACTTGCCCTCTCCGGAAGAATAGCAAGATGGCAGATGATTTTAACAGAGTATGATATCCAGTATACTACCCAGAAAGCAATCAAAGGAAGCGTGCTGACCGATCATTTGGCTCATCAAGCAGTGGATGATTACGAATCTATGAATTTTGAGTTCCCAGATGAGGATGTCATGCTTGTTACTGATTATGAAGAACCTGGACCGGATGAAGGACCCGAACCGGGATCCCGATGGACTATGGTTTTTGATGGATCTTCTAATGCATTGGGTAATGGTGTTGGTGTTGTAATCGTTTCCCCCAAGGGTTGTCATACGCCTTTCAATGCTAGACTATGTTTCGACTGTACCAACAATATGGCCGAGTATGAAGCATGTATTTTGGGACTCAGAGCTGCTATAGACCTGAGAATCAAGTTTTTGAGTGTGTACGGGGACTCAGCACTAGTAATCAGTCAGATCAAAGGAGAATGGGACACTAAACATCCGAATCTCATCCCTTATCGAGAGCGGGTGTTGACATTAATCCCATACTTTGAAGAGATTACATTCGAACATATTCCACGAGAGGAGAATCAGTTGGCAAACGCCTTGGCCACCATGTCATCTATGTTCAGAGTCAGATGGGACAATGAAGCTCCCAGGATCACCATTGAACAACTAGATGAACCAGCATATTGTTATGAACTTAACGCGGATGAAGTAGAAGAGAAACCTTGGTTCCACGAAGTAAAAAGATATTTAGAAGCTCAGGAATACCCTGAAGGGGCATCCATCAATGACAGAAAATTTCTGAAGAAGTTCTCCGCTAAATTCTTTCTGAGTAATGGAGTATTATACAAACGTAATCATGATTCGACTCTGCTTCGCTGTGTGGATAAAAAGGAAGCAGAAAAGATTATGGAAGACATGCATGACGGTATTTTTGGGACTCACTCTAGTGGACATACAATGGCCAAGAAGATTCTGAGATCAGGGTATTATTGGTGTACCATGGAAGCTGATTGCCACCATCACTCCAGAACTTGTCACAAGTGCCAGATCTATGCGGATAAAGTACATGTGCCTCCTGCTCCTTTAAACGTGTTGACAGCCCCTTGGCCTTTTGCAATGTGGGGCATTGATATGATTGGGGAGATTAAACCTACTGCTTCTAATGGACATCGCTTTATTCTTGTTGCGATTGATTACTTTACAAAGTGGGTAGAGGCAGCCTCATTTGCTTCTATTACCAAGAATGTGGTGGCACGGTTCATCAAGAATAGTATTATTTGCCGATATGGCATCCCTGAAAGAGTTATCACTGATAATGGCACTAATTTGAACAACAAGATGATTACTGAACTCTGCACGCAGTTCAAGATAAAACACCATAACTCTTCTCCGTACCGGCCAAAGATGAACGGCGCCGTGGAGGCTGCTAATAAGAATATCAAGAAGATCATACAAAAGATGACAGTAACGTACAAAGACTGGCATGAGATGTTACCATTTGCTCTTCATGGTTATCGCACTTCAGTACGCACTTCGACAGGGGCAACTCCTTTCTCTTTAGTCTATGGAATGGAAGCCGTCCTACCGGTAGAGGTTCAGATTCCCTTTCTAAGAATCATGAAAGAGACAGGTTTAGACGAGGATGAATGGATTCAGACTCGACTCGATCAGATAAATTTAATTGATGAAAAGAGACTGGCGGCTGTTTGTCATGGGCAGATATATCAGAAGCGCATGACCCAGGCATTCAACAAAAAGGTCAAGAGACGGGTGTATCAAATCGGCGACTTAGTTATCAAGCGTATCATTCTACCACAAGGTGATCCCAGGGGCAAATGGACTCCCACGTACGAAGGGCCATTTGTAGTTAAGAAGGTATTCTCTGGTGGAGCCATGATACTTGCTACGATGGACGGCGAAGACTTCCCACATCCCGTGAACGCAGACATAGTCAAAAAATACTATGCATAAAAGAGACCCGCTAGGTCGACGCACCTAGGCAAAAGTAAGGGCATCCCGGCGAACCAAAAGGGTTCGGGCAAAAATTAGGGATAAACATGTAGAAATGTACACCCGGCAAGTCGAAAACCTGAAAAGGCGGCTTGGGCAAAAAAGGGTATCCTGGTGGACTGAAAACCTAAAAAGGCGGTCCAGGCAAAACTTAGGGATTAAAAGCGTGTGACTATGTCCCGTTCTCAGACAACTTCATCCAAGTTCAAGGGACTGAACAAGCCAATCACTTCTATCCGACAGCAGGAGATGAGATGCTTGGAGACATAATGACAGTAGCAGAATTCAAATCGATAGGACTTTTCCTTCATAGCTTTTCTTTATGTTCTCGACGATTTCCTCTTACTAGGATTCCTGTCTCTTTGTACACGAATTGCCTGTTTATAGGCCCTCTTTCAAACTCAATACAATTTTATTTCCAAAAAATGCTTTCGTTTTACTTTCTCTGTTTTGTTTGCGTAAACGTCCATTGATTTAATTTGAATTAATATATGCATTTGAATATGATCGATGTTTACCAAAAATGCACGCATAAAATAGAAGTAGCGATTACTACAGGACTTCGGGATCGAGGATAAGGTCTAACCATGCCTTCCAATGAATCCGGGTGCTGATTCTATTCCCCAGCAAAGCCAGTTATTCCCCAGAAGCAATTGGCATTACTAGACAAATTGGTCATTTCTACCATCAGACGGAAATCAAGTATCCCTAGCTGAGAAAGGGTCATCAATACAAGTATCTCCAACCAGAAGATGGGGATTTATTTTCCCCAGGGAGTCGCCAAAAAAAAAAAAAAAAAACTTTTCAGACGCATAATTCATTCATTACATCCTTTCACAACATACGCATGCATACATTGTTCACATTTATTTTCATAAGCATAAAACATCTCATGCATCATGACATGGCATGGAGCTAACTTTATTTTTCAGTTAATTATCCTCCTGATACAGTCAAAACAAAGGTCCATCCAGACGGACATCTTTATCAATTACATTCAAGATTCAACTACATCTCTCAGATACAATCCATATGAGCATTCACTCTGGCAAGCGCTCTGATATCTGCCCAATGGTGGCATCATTAAACCCACCCCAGATATTCATTGCAAATACAACATATACAAATACTATCAGATATAGCCTGGCGTACGGTCCACTCTGATTCAGCTCAACATATGACTCCTTCAACTCAGATGCGATCTAACGTACGATCCATCCTGACATTCTGCGACTCCAATACGGTCTAGCGTACGACCCATTTGGACCTTCAAATCCTCAGATACTGCCTAGCGTACGGTACATTCCGGGATGTAGTCTAGCGTACGACTACTTTCTTCTTCAGATACAGCCTAACGTACGGCTCATTTTACAACTCAGATACGATTTAACGTACGATCCCTTCTGACCTTCAAATCCTCAGATACAACCTAACGTACGGCTCATTCTGCAACTCAGATACGATTTAACGTACGATCCATTCTGACCTTCAAATCCTCAGATACTGCCTAGCGTACGGTACATTCCGGGATGTAGTCTAGCGTACGACTACTTTCTTCTTCAGATACAGCCTAACGTACGGTTCATTCTGCAACTCCAATACGGTCTAATGTACCACCCATTTGGATCTTCAACTCAGATACGATCTAGCGTACGATCCGTTCTAATCTTTCATCCCCAGCGAAGTCATCCGCCTAATGAACAACTCACTCTGCTATTCAGATACGGTCTAGTGTATGATCCCTTCTGATCTCTTATCCCCAGCAACGTATAACACACTCTGACTCCCCAGCGAAGTCGACAATGGAGGACTCACGATACGGTCTAGCGAATGACCCGGTATGACACCCATGTCTTCAGATATCGTCTAATGTACGACACACTCCGAAGCTCTCATCATCAAACTTCCTGGAGGGCATCTTTAAGCCCATCTCTATCAAGACTAACTTTTAATTAACAAGTGCAAATTTTTGGGGCATTCTAAGTGTTCAATAATCTTCCACCTCCAGACCACGAATGGCATACATACCATCCTAATTCTCTCGGTCCAAGAATATTGAACAGGGGCAACTGTCATACCCCAAAATTCGCCCGTTAATTTTGCAACTTTTTTGAGGCACCCCAACTTATTTTCCAAGGCATTGACCTTAAAGGGACCAAAACCCAGCTCGCAGATGGCCAAATCCAGAAAATGGCCCAAACTGGCATGCTCGCTAGGCGAGCAAATCCTTCGCCTAGCGAACCCTTCGCTACAATACTCGCCTAGCGAAGCTTGCGAATACCAGAAAATTCTGGGCTTCATTCTGAGCCCATTAGGTCACAATAAACCATTATAAATACCAACATTTCAGTCAGAAAGAGGAAAACAGAAGGAGACGAACCGGAACCCTAGCAATCAAACCTTGGAGGCTAACCAAGAGAATTCAGAGCACCCTAACGGAAACCCTGAAGGCAATTCATCTGCACAAAGTTTACCTCCGCCCAACTCAATCCGCCGCCCAACTCAATCCGACTTGCCAATTCAAGATTGTAATTCACTTGCAAACAGGTTTGCATTACTATGACCGCCTTATGTTATAATTTACATGTGATATTATAATTGAATTCATAAACATATTTGAGGTTTTGCATGTGAATTTAAGTGTGCCTGAATATCTTGAATGCTGAACCATGTAATTGCTGTATTGGATGCCATAGGGCGTACAGCATGCTAAGGTCGTACTGTTCTGAAATTCAAAACCCGCAGTTGCTCGCTAGCACATCGCTAAGCGAGCATGTAGCGAGTATTCGCTAAGCCTTCGCTAGGCGAGGCAGAGGCGAACGTGACAGTCGCTAATATTTTGGCTGTTCTGTTCTATGCTTGTCTGATCTGTTCTATTTTAATCATGCGTTATTTTGCCTGACATTCCTACTACTGTGTTCCTTTTGCGGTGTAATCCTCGATTGCACCCCCATTTGGTATTCTGACCTGTTTGCTGAATATTGTAAGGACTCACATACTCCCGAAGAAGATAGCTTGCTAGGTATCCCACTTTATTTGTGGGATACCCTTGTGGAGATTCACCCTATTTACTTAATTGATTTTAATGTGGAGATCCATCCAAATTACTTAGTTGATGTTAATGTGGAGATTCATCCTAATTATTTAATTAATTATAATGTGGACCTAATTACCTAATTGATTACAACTACCTAATCGATTGTAAAATATTGCCTTTGAATATGTGATCTTGGACCTCTCTTTGTTGCCTTACGATATTACGGTATTATGGTCATGTCCCGCGAATGTGGGGATACACTTAGCAAAGACCCTTCGGTTAAATCATCATGTCCCTATAAAATAAATCATAGTCCCTCGGATGTTGCCTGCGAATATATGATTTTTCCCCTCGATGACCCTTCGTTGTAGCCTACGGTTAAATGATGATTGTCCCTTCGAATGCTAAGGTATCCCTACAAATGTTGCCTTCAATGACCAATCGATGACCCTACGATGACCCTTTTACATCCAAAGGATAAAACTACTTACTTCTCAATAGTAAGGATAGTTTTACCCTCATAAGGATAGGAAATGCCCATAAAGACCTTGGGTAGGTATAACCCTTAATTGCTTACTCACAACTTGAAATGCTTTTCACACCTCACACCTTTTCAACATATCTTTTAGAAAATCACCACTTGGTATACATTCGTATTAGAATCATTACTGAGTTATATTTTTCTAAACAACTTTCAAAACTAAACGAGATAACCACTTTGTATACATTCGTACAAGAATCATTACAAAGTTAAATTCTCCTTTCAAAACATTTTCTAAACAATTCACAAACACTTTTTCAGACAAGAAAAAAATAACATAAGTGATCAAGCAATTAAGAGCCCATGGATAACCATGGATACAAAGGGTGCTAACACCTTCCCTTTGTATAATGTACCTCCCGAACCCAAAATCTAATTAAGGTCTTTCCTGTTCTTTTCCACCTTTCCTTATTGGATAAAAGAAAAGTCGGTGGCGACTCTTGCTATCCGCGACATTTGCTTTCCAAAGCAAAAACACAAAATGTCAGTTCACCGTATGACAGTAGGGCTTTAGTCAAGAGTGGTCATATCAACCTCGACAAACAAGTCATGGAAAGGTAATCAAATGGACTCTTAACCACTGACATTGAACGTCAGGGTGAGCAGATCAAAAGGGTAATGAGGATAAGACCTCATAGCTCTTAACCCTGGACAGGGTGAGCTCACGACAAAAAGTGGGGATTCAGAAAGGTGGAACCCTCTCCACTGACTGACCGGACAAAAGATCTTGGGCTTCTGTTCTGAAGCATCGACACGTAGTGTGATCTTAAAGAACGACACACTGAATAACGGGGGATTGACTACTAATCCCTTTTATCCGTCAATTGCCTCTTTATGGAGGTCTTTAGCATTGGTGCCTCTTCTTGGAGGTCTTTGGGCACAAAAGTAAACACACAAAAACATTGCCTCCTATCGAGGTCTTCCAGCTAAGAAAGCGGTAAAATACGGGAAAGATGTAAAAGGGATCAAGAGATCTACCACACAGACAAAGGTCCGAAGTAACAGTAACTAAAGAAATAAGAAACCCAGAGATCTCTCAGGCTAGCACCATCAAAGAAAACAAGTCAGCAAAGCAATCGGAATAAATCTCCAAATGGTATCCCACAAATAAAGGGGAACACCAAGCAAGCTATCTCTTCAAGGTTCATGTGAGTCCTCACAAAAAAACTCAACAAACAGGTTAGAGAAACAAGATGGGTGCAATCAAGAGTTGCACCAAATAAGAGAATCACATGAATCATGCCATTAAAGTTCACAAAAAGCTCACAAAAAGCAACCAAGGGTAGGAGGCCTAAACCTCTTGTGAAACAAATGCATTAAAAGGGTACCAAAACTCAAAGTCAGGGGCAAGGATCCACACATCGAGACATGACATACCTACTGATTGGAGAGATCGATTGAAATTGAATTGCACCGTTGGCTTTGCAGAACAATCTTAGGGTTTATATGAGAGGGAATTGGTTCTTTGCAGATGAGTTCCCTTCAGTCTCTGGAGGTTGCTCTGAATTAGTTAGAATCTCTCTAGGGTTTTGTTCCAAGGAAACTTCAGAGTGTTTTCAGCTTTCACCAATTCTCCTTTTTCTTTCCTTTACTAAAATTTCAGGATTTATAACTTGATTTTCGTGGCTTTTTGGGCTCAAATGAGAGAGGTCCAAGTCCAAGATTTTTCTGTTATATATATATTTATTTATTTTTATTTTTTATTTATTTATTTATTTATTTATTTTTGTTTTTTCGTCTTTTTTTTCATTTTTTTTTCAAAACGCGTGGGCTTCGCCTAGCGAGCAATCTGCTCAGGAAATTCCTCTGAGCGCAGGTGATTCTGGTGGCTTTTCTTGGGACTCGCTAGGCGACCCATTCTGCTCGCCTAGCGAGCATGACATCTCATGAACAAACTTTTGCTCCTTTGACTGATGAATAGACCCTATTTGAACATGTTGGAAGTAACTCAAGTCACTCCCTGACCATTTCACCTTTAGTTGACCAATAGTTGACTAGAGGTCGAACCCCAATTCAGATGAACTTTGCTGAAATGCAATATGAAATGTTAAATGACCTAAAAATGAATGCATGAATGAGGAGGGCAAATTTGAGGTGCTACAATATCTACTATAGAATAATCTCAAGCAAGGCATTACTAACGACGATCTAGCCTAATCGTTTGTTGGTGTAAGCCATAGAGGCCAATACTTTTGATACTTGTATAGAACTATTTATTAATAATAAAAGGTTATTTCTTTATTATGTTTGTTTAATAAAGTCCCTAAAATAGGAAGTTCGTTTAATGTATCAAGTGTGATCATGAGATACCATTAAACATAAGGACACTATTCTTAAAGTATCAGTAGTTGAGCTTTGTTGTGAAGTGGGATAACATTAAAGAATTAAGATTATTATGTATATAGACTGATTATGACATCTCATGGATCATGGATAAGGAGTTATCAAGTCTTAAACATAGGTATGAATATTAGGAGTAATATTTATACTGGATTGACCCGCTATGAGAATACTACATAAAATGTTATGCAAAGTATCATAAGTTATTCTCATGGTGATAGTGATGTATACCACCCTTCGACCTAAAACGACTATGGACCCTAGATGTATAGTCGAGTGCTTTATTGCTGATCAAACATTGTCCATAACTGGATGACAATAAAGACAGTTAATGGGTACTCCATGAAACATGTTGAGGGACATGAGTGACCTAGATGAAATTTGTCCATTCTGCGTAACAGGATAAATGTCAAAGGGCCCAATATTGAATTGGATAACAATGAGATGATCTATGTCTTGTGTTCAATATAGACATAAGAGAAAAAAAGGTAATTGTACACACCAGTATTATCATATGACATTTTTGTGTCTTAGGTAGAAGTGATGTGTTGCTAGATACCGCTCACTGTTTATTATGTTAAATACGTGATTTAATATGATTTCCTATATCGCGAAAACCTACAGGATCACACACAAAAGAACGGATTGATGAGAGATAAAGTAAATAAGGAACACCGTAAGATATGGTGCACTTAAGTGAATTGTAGAACATCATAAGGTACAATGCACTTAGGTAGAATACGAAATGTGGTAAGGTACTGAAGGAGAAGAGCGATCCAAAATGAAGTGGAATTTAAAATTTCTCCTTTAGTGATCCTTACAAATGGGCGTGATTAGTGATAGAAGCGTTACCTCTTGTGGTGATTGTAACCTTTGATGTAGATCTACGGAGCGATCACGAACGTTGAACGATGACAATGCCTCTACTCAATCCACATGAATGGATTCCTTCAATCTCAGTTCTAGCTGCTACGAATGAAGGCTTTTGAGTGAGAGAGAGAAACAAAATTGCAACTGCCCAAAAGATTCTACACAAGGGTTCTATTTATAGAACAAGGGTTCTATTTATAGAACCACTTGTGTGGGCTGCAAGTTAAAAATCCCACTCAAGTGTATATGGCCCATATCTTATAATATGCCAAAATCACTTAAGCGCGTGGTACCTTACCATATTTCCTATTCTACTTAAGTATATCGTACCTTACGATGCTCTATAATTCACTTAAGTGCACCGTACATTATGGTATTCCTTAGTTACTCTATCTCTCATCAATCTGTTCTTTTGTGTGTGACCCTGTAGGTTTTCACGGTATTGGCAATTATATTAAATCACGTATTTAACATAATAAATAGTGAGCGGTATCTAGCAACACATCACTTCTACCCAAGACACGAAAATGTCATGTGATTTGACAAATCCTTCTGTGATAATACTTATGTGTACAATTACCCTTTTGCCCTTATGTCTATATTGAACACAAGACATAGACTATGTCATCCTTGTCCAGTTCAATGTTGGGCCCATAGACATTTATCCTGTTACGCAGGATGGGCAAATTCCATCTAGGTCACTCATGTCCCTTAGCATGCTTCGTGGAGTACCCATCAACTGTCTTTATGGTCATCCAGTTATGAACAATGTTTGATCAGCAATAAGGCACTTGACTCTACATCTAGGGTCCATAGGGGTCTCAGGTCGAAGGGTGATATACATCATTATCACCATGAGAATAACTTATGACACTTTGCATAACATTCTATATAGTATTCTCATAGTGGGTCTATCCAGTATAAATATTACTCTTAATATTCATACCTATGTTTAAGACTTGATAACTCCTTATCCATGATCCATGAGATGTGATCATCAGTCTATATACATAATAGTCTTAATGCTTTAATGTTATGCCACTTCACAATAAATCTCGACTATGGATACTTTAAGAATAGTGTCCTTATGTTTAATGTGATCTCATGATTAAGTCATACTTGATACATTAAATGGATTATCTATTCTAGGGACTTTATTAGACAAACATAATAAAGAAAAAGCCTTTTATTATTAATAAATAATTCGATACAAGTACCAAAAGTATTGGTCTCTAGGGCTTACACCAACAATCTCCTACTAGCACTAGAGCCAATCAGGCATACCCCTAATACCCATAGATCTAGTATGGCCATCATGCTTCTGCTGCGCAAGAGGCTTTGTCAGTGCGTCAGTAATATTGTCAAGTGTAAGTACTCTGCATATTTTCACATCTCCTCTATCTATTATCTCTCGAATGAGGTGATAACGCCTAAGTATGTGTTTGGATCGTTGGTGAGATCTAGGTTCCTTAGCTTGTGCGATAGCACCATTGTTAGCACAATAGAGACCAATGGAATCCACAATGCTAGGAACTATGCCAAGTTCACTAATGAACTTTTTGATCCAAACAACTTCCTTTGCTGCACTTGAGGCAGCAATATACTCGGCCTCAGTTGTACTCATCAAATGTATGTTGCTTTGAACTTTTCCAACTCACAGCGCCACCGTTTAAGCAAAACACATAACCAGATTGCGATCTAAAGTCATCCTTATTTGTCTAGAAGCTAACATCGGTGTATCCAATTACAACCAGCTTTTCCTGACCTCTATATATCAAGAATGAGTCCTTAGTCCTTCTCAAATACTTAAGGATATTCTTGATAGCTACCCAATGAGCATCACCAAGATCAGATTGGTACCTTCATAGAAAAGCATTTCTCCAACCAAGACTTTACTTGCTGTAGGGTAGGGACATCGTTTCCAATGAGTAACATGTCATCTACATATAATACCAGGAAAAC
This sequence comes from Lathyrus oleraceus, assembly GCF_024323335.1. Lineage (NCBI taxonomy): Eukaryota > Viridiplantae > Streptophyta > Magnoliopsida > Fabales > Fabaceae > Lathyrus > Lathyrus oleraceus. Next base: position 276,389,969 of record NC_066585.1, on the reverse strand, counting down.
GATCATGCTCCCACTAACCTTCTTGTAGACACAAGGCTCATCTTCGTTCTTGATGAATCCATATTGTTTTACTGTTTCATCAAAACAAAGATTCCAGCTTCTGGAAGCTTGCTTCAATCCATAGATTGATCTTTGTAACTTACATATCTTTTGGGCTTCTTCTGGTATGTCAAATCCTTCAGGATGTGTCATGTACACATCCTCAAGAAGATTCCCATTAAGGAAAGAAGTTTTGACATCCATATGCCATATTTCATAATCATGATATGCAGCGATAGCAAGTAAAATCCGAACAGATTTAAGCATTGCAATTGGTGAAAAGGTTTCATCATAGTCAACCCCATGAATTTGTTTATATCCTTTTGCAACCAGTCTTGCCTTATAAGTATGTACCTTACCATCCATGTCAGTCTTCTTTTTGAAGACCCACTTGCATCCTATAGGGTTAACTCCTACAGGAGGCTCTACCAAGGTCCAAACTTGGTTTGTGTACATGGAATCCATTTCAGATTTCATGGCTTCTAGCCACTTCTCATACTCGGGACCAGTTATGGCCTCTTGGTAGGTCACAGGCTCATCTTGATCCATGAGTAATACATCACCTTGATTAGTTATGAGATATCCATATCTCTCAGGTAGGTGACATATCCTGCTTAACCTACGCTGGTCTTGTTCTATTTGAGCAGGCTTCTCTTCCACAACTACTTGTGTTTCCTGCTCTAATTCCTCCATAGGTGTATCAATGCTTTGTGATTCTTGAATTTATTCAAGCTCTACTTTCCTCCCACTGATTCCTTTGGAAATAAAATCCTTTTCTAGGAAAACTCCAGTTCGAGGGACAAACACTTTGCCCTCAGAAGGATTATAGAAGTAATACCCTTTTGTTTCTTTAGGATACCCCACAAATAAGCATTTGTCAGATTTGGGCTCAAGCTTAGTTGAAATTTGTCGTTTCACATAAACTTTGCAACCCCAAATATTCATGTAAGACATATGTGGTTTCTTACCACTCCATATCTCATATGGTGTCTTCTCAACCTTTTTGGATGGAACACGGTTAAGTGTGTAAGCTGCTGTCAATAGTGCATGTCCCCAAAAGGAGTTTGGAAGATCGGCGTGAATCATCATGGATCGGACCATGTCTAACAGGGTTCAATTTCTTCTCTCAGATACACCATTCCATTAGGGTGTTCCAGGAGGAGTAAGTTGGGATAGGATCCCACACTCTTTCAGATGGTCATCAAACTCTAGGCTTAAATACTCACCACCTCGATCTGATCGAAGAGTTTTAATATTCTTACCTAGTTGGTTTTATACTTCATTCTTGAATTCCTTGAACTTTTCAAAGGACTCTGATTTGTGTTTCATTAAATACACATAACCATATCTACTAAAATCATCAGTAAATGTGATGAAGTACTGAAAACCTCCTCTGGCTGGTATGTTCAGTGGTCCACATACATCAGTATGTATGAGGGCGAAAAGATCATTAGCTCTTTCACCTTTTCCTGTGAATGGAGACTTTGTCATCTTTCCAATTAAACAAGATCTGCATGTCTCATATGATTCATAATCAAAAGAGTCCAAGAGTCCATCTTTATGTAGTTTGGAAATGCGTTTCTCATTTATGTGGCCTAATCGACAATGCCAAAGGTAAGTTGGATTTAACTCATTAGGTTTCATCCTTTTAGTATTAATGTTATAAATAGGCATTTCAAGATCAAGGACATATAGTCCATTGTTCATTTGTGCAGTAGCATAAAATATATCATTCAAATAAATTGAGCAACAATTATTCTTTATTATAAATGAAAAACCAAACTTGTCAAAACAAGAAACGGAAATAATATTCCTGCTAGTTGCAGGTACATAATAACAGTTCTCTAACTGAATTCTTAAACCACTAGGTAAAGTCAATACATAAGTTCCTACGGCTAAAGCAGCAACCTTTGCTCCATTGCCAACTCGTAGGTCAACTTCACCTTTTGCCAAATCTCTACTCCTTTTTAGCCCCTGCACATTGGTACAAACGTGAGAACCGCATCCAACATCTAATACCCATGATACAGAAGTAGATAAATTAATTTCAATAACAAAAATACCTGAAGTTGAAGTCTCTACTCCATTCTTCTTATCTTCCAGGTACTTTGGGCAGTTTCTCTTCAAGTGTCCGGTCTTACCGCAATGGAAGCAGGTGCCTTCCTTTGCTATGCCTCCACTAGGCTTCAAAGCGGGAGCAGTGAGTTTAGGTTTGGCAACTTCCTTTCCTTTCCCTTTACCACCCTGCTAGGTGGGCCATTTGTTTTGTTTCTTTCCATTTTCGATCATCAGAATGGACTTCCCTTTTGACTTCAGATTCTGCTCAGCAGTTCTTAACATGGCTAGCAGTTCAGGAAGAGATTTGTCCATATCATTCATGTTGAAATTAAGGATAAATTGACTGAAGCTCTTTGGCAACGATTGCAAGATCAAATCAGCGCATGTTCCTTTTCGAGGGGAAAACCCAACCTCTCAAGGTTCTCCACATACCCAATCATCTTGAGCACACGGGGACCTATAGGGGCTCCCTCAGATAACTTGCCTTCAAAAAGGGATTTTGAAACTTTAAACATTTCATGCCTTTCCTGCTCTTGATAGAGCATCTTCAGGTGTTAGATCATATCGAACGCTGTCATATTCTCATGTTGCTTTTGCAACTCCGAGTTCATGGTAGCTAGCATGAGACAAGAAGCTTCATTGGCATCATTGACATGCTTCTTATAAGTATTTGTTTCTGTCTTAGGTGCAAAACTGGGAGGTTCCTCTTCAGAAGCAGTTTCCTCCAAGACATACAACTTTTTATCATGCTTCAGAATAACTCTCAGATTTCGGTGCCAATCCAGAAAATTTGTCCTAGACATTTTTTCCTTATCAAGGATTGATCGTAAAATATTGTTAGAGGTGTTTGTTGTCATGGTAATCTACATGAAAAATATGAAAATATAAGTATCATTAAAATAACATATTCAATTAGGCCTTTAATTAAATATGCTCCCACTATTTTACTCAAAACAAATGACCATCATCATTTAATTCGGAAAATCCCGTTGGATGATTTTCCAGTGGGTCGAGATCCACATTTCACTTTGTTGAAAGTCCGCGTAGGTGGATTACACTAAACTAGGTTATTTAGGTAGGAACTCCTTCCAATTATATCTAATACAACTCTCGAATATTTTAGTTGGATGGATAACTGTTTTTCCAATCCATCTTATGGATCATTTCCAACTCTTGCTTCTAAATTTATATAATATTATTATAACTTGTTTATTTAAGTTTGACCCATTGTTTTAGCAATTGGATATTACAATTATCCCATCGCACCTTACTAATATAGAACATACATCTCGCGTAGGCGAAACCTACATTATTTGATACTAGTATTGACGAGTGCTAAAACTTGGAAAGGATAAACTTAATATTTAATTTGAGGGAATTTGCAATTATTTTGATCTTACCGGCTTATTTATCATATAAATAGTCTCTTACATGCATCAATATATATTCACATGCATCAACATACATACAAAATGAAACAGTTATGGCCCCTAACACAATTGATCTTACCGGCTTATTTATCATATAAATAGTCCCTTACATGCATCAATATATATTCACAAGACAATAATAATAAACATATTATTATTATTAATTTAAATTCTGTTAATTAAATAAATCAAATTAAATTTTGGCGATTGATCAAACTACGCAAAGTTAGTCTGGGTTTCCGCTGCCCGCGCACAACCCTAATCGCATAACTCTTTGACAACATAACCCTTGTACCGTCATGAACCCTAATGCATCAATTTCATACCGTCAAACACACCTCGATTGATAATTCAGTATGATTGATCAACACGTCATTGCTTCACCATACTAATGTCGGATTCCAAAGCAAATGATCATTGATCGCTCAAAGGAATAATAATGATTAAGTGTTTGAATGAATGAAATAGAAACAGTATATCATATATACCATATTTTGCATCCGAATTACTTATATCATATAAATAAATTGATCAATCTCATTTGTGTAACGTATGGACGATCGATGTATCACTGCTTCACCATACTAACGTCGGATTCCGAAGCATAGTCAACATCAATCATCCAAATCGTACACACATGATGCCAAATTTAATTACTCGTTTATTATTTAATTCATTCTATATTTTAATCGTATTAATACAGATAATATAAAAAATAAACAGCTATCAGATGCATGGTTTCGTAAGTGGCTTTGATACCACTAAAGGAAAATTGCGATCCAAAACGCAGCGGAAATTAAAATTTCTCCTTTAGTGATCCTTATGAATGGGCATGATCAGTGATAGAAACCGTTACTTCTTGTGGCGATTGAAACCTTTGATGCAGATCTAAGGAGTGATCACAAGGGTTGAATGGTGACAACACCTCTACTCAGTTCACACGAACGGATTTCTTCAGTCTCAGTGCTAACTGCTACAAATGAAGGCTTTGAGTGAGAGAAACAAAATATCATCAAGTTAAATTATTCTGCACAAGGGTTCTATTTATAGAAGCACTTGTCTGGGATGCAAGCTAAAAGCCCACTTAAGTCTATGTGGCCCATATCTTATGGTATACCGAAAATCACTTAAGCGAGTGGTACCTGTTGGTGTAAGCCCTAGAGGCCAATACTTTTGGTACTTGTATCGAATTATTTATTAATAATAAAAGGATTTTTCTTTATTATGTTTGTCTAATAAAGTCCCTAGAATAGATAGTCCGTTTAATGTATCAAGTATGACTTAATCATGAGATCACATTAAACATAAGGACATTATTCTTAAAGTATCCATAGTCGAGCTTTATTGTGAAGTGGGATAACATTAAAGCATTAAGAATATTATGTATATAGACTGATGATCACATCTCATGGATCATGGATAAGGAGTTATCAAGTCTTAAACATAGGTATGAATATTAAGAGTAATATTTATATTGGATTGACCCGCTATGAGAATACTATATAGAATGTTATGCAAAGTGTCATAAGTTATTCTCATGGTGATAATGGTGTATACCACCCTTCGACCTGAAACCACTATGGACTCTAGATGTAGAGTCGAGTGCCTTATTGCTGATCAAACATTGTCCGTAACTGGATGACCATAAAGACAGTTGATGGGTACTCCACGAGGCATGCTAAGGGACATGAGTGACCTAGATGGAATTTTCCCATCCTGCATAACAGGATAAATGTCTATGGGCCCAATATTGAACTGGACAAGGATGACACGGTCTATGCCTTGTGTTCAATATAGACATAAGGGCAAAAGGGTAATTGTACACATAAGTATTAACATAGAAGGATTTGTCAGATCACATGACATTTTCGTGTCTTGGGTAGAAGTGATGTGTTGCTAGATACCGCTCACTATTTATTATGTTAAATACGTGATTTAATATAATTTCCAATGCCGCGAAAACCTACAGGGTCACACACAAAATGACGGATTGATGAGAGATAGAGTAACTAAGAAATATCGTAATGTACGGTGCATTTAAGTGAATTGTAGAACATCGTAAGGTACGGTGTACTTAAGTAGAATACTAAATATGGTAAGGTACCACGCGCTTAAGTGATTTTGGCATATTATAAGATATGGGCCACATACACTTGAGTGGGCTTTTTAGCTTGTAGCCCACACAAGTGGTTCTGTAAATAGAACCCTTGTGTAGAAGCATTTGTGCAGTTGCAATTTCGTTTCTCTCTCTCTCTCTCACTCAAAGCCTTCATTCGTAGCAGCTAGCACTGAGATTGAAGGAATCCGTTCGTGTGGACTGAGTAGAGGCATTGTCATCGTTCAATGTTCGTGATCACTCCGTAGATCTGCATCAAAGGTTACAATCGCCACAAGAGGTAACGATTCTATCACTGATCATGCCCATTCGTAAGGATCACTAAAGGAGAAATTTTAAATTTCGCTGCGTTTTGGATCGCTTTTCTCCTTCAGTGGTATCATAGCCACTTACGAAACCCTGCATCTGATAGCTGATTATTTTATGTATTTTCTGTATTAATACGATTAAAAGACAGAATGAATCAAAGAATAAACGAGTAATTAAATTTGGCATCATGTGTGTACGATTTAGATGATTGATGTTGACTATGCTTCGGAATCCAACATTAGTATGGTGAAGCAGCGATACATCGATCATCCACTACGCCAAAAACTGGAATAGACAGTGCCCCTTAAATGGCGCTTTATTAAAAAAGCGCACTCTAAAGTGAAGAGAAAAAATAAGGAGCATACTATTGGAATAGACAGCGCACTTTAGAGGGCGCTTTTGTAACAAAGCGCACTCTAAAGTAAAGCGAAAAAATAATGAGGAAATGGAGGGACACCAATAGAGGACGCTTTATTGAAAGCGCCCTCTAAGGGTAACCTTAGAGGGCGCTTTTGAAAAAGCGCTCTCTATGTCCATGTACATTTCCAGTTTATAAGGCGCTTTTGGAAAGCCTTAGAGAGCGCTTTTAGAAGCGCCCTCTTAGGCCCCCTTTAGAGGGCGCTTTTGTAACAAAGCGCCCTCTAAAGTGAAGCCAAAAAAAAATAATGAGGAAATGGAGGGACAACAATAGAGGGCGCTTTAGTGAAAGCGCCCTCTAAGGTTACCCTTAGAGGGCGCTTTTAAAAAAGCGCTCTCTAAGTCCATGTACATTTCTAGTTTAGAAGGCGCTAAGCCTTAGAGAGCGCTTTCAGAAGCGCCCTCTTAGGCCCCCTTTAGAGGGCGCTTTTTTTACAAAAGCGCCCTCTAAGGTCCCCTTTAGTAAACATTAAAATTATAACATATACTGCATGTCTCTTTATTTTCCCTCTCTACAAGCTATTTCGTTTACGTAACTGGGTTTTCTCTCTACTGCGTCCACCGTCTACTGCGATTACTCTCGTCCTCCGTTCGTTCTCCCTCCCTCACCGTCGTCGTCGTCGTCGCCTTTTTCTGCTGCTGCGTTCACGTTCACGTCCACCGTCACTGTTCACTTTCTTCTCCATCGTTACCGTCACCTTGAAGGTATTTCTCTTCTCCATCTTTACCGTTCACTTTCTTCATGTGTTTGATTAGGGAATTTTCTAAACTTAGTTTTACATTTTGTGCATTATGTTGATTAATGTTGTTTAGGGCAAACTGAGTTTTTTATTTCTGATTGAAAACTGATATCATTTGAAGTGTGTTTGAGCTTGTGCTTGGAAGTTTGATGATTATGGATGCAAGTTTGTTCATGTTCCAAACACCATAAGTTTGCATTGGTCTTTTGCATGCAGTAGGTGTGTGTGAGTTTGCATTGGTCTTTTGCATGCAGTAGGTCTTTTGCATGAGAAATGGAAGGTATATGAATGTGTTCACGTATTGAATCATTGTCTTACTTGGGTCTTATTGAATCATTTCTATATTACAGATAAAATGGCTAACCAAGACGATACCCATGACGCGAATGGATCACGTAACAATGTTGAAAAAGAAATCAAACGAGGATTGACGGTTATGAAGTCAATCATTCGTGCAAGAGACAAGGGTGTAAAATTTGAAGTACATTGGAGTGCTGAAGACCAACTAATTGAGCCTAACGGTTCAATGTTGGCAAGTTACATTGGTTTCCTTGTTCGATAACATATTCCGATTACATGTGATAATTGGAGAAGTCCGGACTTGAAGGTTGGCAAAGAAAAAATATGGTCGGAGATACAGGTACTTACCATATATTGTTATATGTTTTTTTTGTTGACTATTTGTTGACCATATATTGTTATAATATTACTTTATAATAACACACTCCATGTGTATGTTTTTTAGAGATCCTTTCACATCGATGAAAGCCGGCAAAAATATTGTATTCAATTGGCCGGAAAAAGACTCTGAGGATTTCGATCCTTTTTGTCCAACAAATTTCTCAAGGATGAGGAAGGAAAATTTGTTGAAGCAGAACGGCCAATGAAGTATGCCGAGATTATTTCAGCCGATGAATGGAATAACTTTGTCGCCAAACGAAGAAACGAAAAATTCCATGTAATGTCTATTAATTATGGTATTATACAATTGTTAAGTTACTTGTTTCTAATATGCCTTAAACTTTTTTATCCAGGAAGTAAGCGACATAAATTGGAAAAGGGCATCAAAACCCGCGTATCCGTACAAAAAAGGGCGTACGGGATATGCACGGTTACAACAAAGAATTGTGAGTATATTCAAATGCTATGAGCTTATACATTGTCACAATATGTTATAATTGATGATCTTATAATCTAATTCAATGTGTAGCTAGCCGAGGAGAAAAGTGACGCAACATCTCTTCCGGAGCACGTATTATGGAAGGCTGCTCGGGTTGGGAAGGATGGGGCTGTCGTTGAAGCGGTCCAAACTGTTTATGACGAATGTGTAAGTATATGTAACATTATTTCTTTAATTATATCGAAAATTTTGTTAGACATATAATTCATTTTTAATCTCCTCTAATAATATTTCAGGAGACTTTATCCCAAACCGTACCTTCAACCGAGGTCCAGGATTGCAGGAGCGTACTTAGTCGAGTACTAAATGTTCCTGAGTATTTCGGTCGTGTGAGGGGTAAGGGTTTTGGTGTGACTCCGTCGTCATTTTATAAAAAACCAAAAACAAAAAATCCTACCAACAAAGAGGTGATGGAGACCTTGGCGGAGTTAAGGGCACAAGTACTCCAACTGCAAAACGAGAATGCAAGGTATAGAGAGGAAAGGTGCGCCTCCGAGGCAAAAGATACTAGTGACCGAGCTAGTATCAATTGTCAACCGAAATTTCCCGAGGTAATTATATATGTTATTATGAAATTAAAATAGCATTTTTTTACTTGACACATATACACGTTAACAATAACATTTATTATTGGTTTAGGACATTTCACCTTGTCAGCTGTATCTATCGTCACCAACTTATCGCATGGTTGGCAAGGGAAAAGTGCACAACACTTCGGGTGAATTACTTCACCATAATCCCCTCCCGGTGGGATATATGAAAGTTTCAGTTGACCTTGTATTAGATACCGACGCGCTTCTACCATTACCTGACGTTGTTTCAGAGACAACGTTGATGCGAGAAGCAGTCTGATCCTTTGTTGGATGGCCGTCAGATCTAATTTTCCCAGATGCCGAGGTATATATGTTCTAAATGATTATGAATCTTTAGTATTCACATTTCAATTCAGCTACAATTATGATATTTAATCAATCCTTATTACATGGTAATGTTAGACTCCTACAAGACCCACGCATAAAGTTGGTAAAGGGATTTCAAGACGCATCGAGTCGGTTGCATCTCTAAAAGAGGTACAAATATATATACCTATTGAATTATATACGCAACGATTCTGTTGCATCACAAAAAGTCATGATTTAATTTATATGAATTTTTAGGTTCCCGGTCGAAAGTTGAAAAAAGCTGGTAACGATATTCCTCCAACGACGTCCGGGACAAAATCTCAAATTATGATGCGTCTTGAGAAAATGGTGAATGAGTCCGATATTATGCAAGGGGTCATTCGTACTATAGATTTTGATGAAGGTGTTTTCGGAGCTGCTCATTTCGAAATAATTGCAAAGGAGGACATGCAATAACTTTTTGAACACGACGAATTGGGCATCGCTGTCATTCATACATACATATGGTACTCCGATCAATCTATAATTTACTTAGTTGAACAATTTATTTACACATTTCAATGAGTAGTCTAATGTTTATTATGTTTCTATTTAAGGTATATGTATGTAACATTGCTGCGGGGAACTGAATTGTGTAACCGTTTCAATTTTATTGCTGCTTCCCGTATCAACGCAACGTTAATAACGAAAAATCCAACATCCGTAAAGAATGATCTAGTCGATAGATTCATGGCGGCCGGCGATAAGACTACACCCAGTTTGTATTTTTTACCGTTTAATTCTGGCAACGGGTTAGATTTTCTTTCTAATAATTTCATTCTAATCTATGTATATCTTTTACGTAGAAAATTTTCATTCATCTAAATTTTTGTTTTATTTTACAGTGGTCACTGGGTGTTGGTTGCTATGGATCTTTCGAGACTAATAGTGTATTATCTCGATTCGTTATCGGGTGATTGGAGTAAATATCCGAGTATGAAGAAGACGGTTGACGCGTAAGTGAAATTCCCCTAAATATTCGTGTGTATTTGTATATTTAATTATGTCTGTCAAATTGATCTCAATATACGTTTTTATTTTGTTAGGGCAATAATAAAATTTAGATCGAAAAAGAATTATCGCAATAGGAAGGACATTACCTGGATCAGAGTTCAGGTATATATTAAGTATCTTATTTTTGCTTATAATAGTGTTTGTTTTTTGCTTATAATAGTGTTTGTAAGAAATTAACTATATATATTGTTTGTTTTTCTGTGTAGTGTCCTCAGCAAAATAATTCGGTCGATTGCGGATTTTTTGTATTGAGATTTATGAGAGATATCATTGCGTTGAATCGTATAGACATCCCAAAAATGGTATGGAATAATAACTTAGGGTTTATTTTAATATTATCGGATATTTCATCTAATTTGTTACTAAATCATGAATATGTTTTATTCTCTTAATTATAGTACTTTGAGGAATACAAATCTTACTCAAGAGCTCATTTGGATGAAATGAAGGATGAATTGTGTCAATTCATTGTTGATCAAAGAATCATATAGCTAGGTTGTATATTGTTGTACATATATGTATGGAATGTTGTTGTTGTATGCTGTTGTTGTATATATGTTGTATATTGTTGTTGTACTTTTACTAACTCATGAATATGTTGTTGTATATTGTTGATCAAAGAATCATATATTATGTTGTATATATGGAGGATTAATGTTGTATATAAATGGATTCATGTTGTATATATCAATGGATTAATGGTGTATAACATTGGATTAAAGGATGAAATCAATATGAATTTTACACTTTTGCAGCATGCGAACAGGTTACCAATTAAATATCCACTGTTTTTCAAACAAATTTTTTTAAAACAACTAACACTTTAGAGGGCGCTTTCTGTAGGAAGCGCCCTCTAAACATTTTACATTGACAACTTTAGAGGGCGCTTTATCCAGAAAGCGCCCTCTAAACACTTTACATTGACAACTTTAGAGGGCGCTTAACACTTTAGAGGGCGCTTTATGTAGGAAGCGCCCTCTAAACATTTTACATTGACAACTTTAGAGGGCGCTTTGTCCAGAAAGCGCCCTCTAAACACTTTACATTGACAACTTTAGAGGGCGCTTTTTCCAGCAAGCGCCCTCTAAGGTGTCCCTTTATGGACCACTCCAGAGGGCGCTTTTTTCTGAAAGCGCACTATAATGTGGCCCTTAAAGGGCCACTTTAGACAGCGCTTTCTCCAGGAAAACAAAGCGTTGTCTTTACCTATGCCAGCGCCACTTTAGAGGGCGCTTAAAAGCGCTGTTATAGGCCAAAATAAGCGCCCTCTTTTCCCTTATTTGGCGTAGTGATCCATAGGTTATGCAATTGAGATCGATCAAGTTATATATATTATATAAGTAATCCTGATGCAAAATACGGTATATATGATATACTGTTTCTGTTTCGTTCATTCAAACACTTAATGGTTATTTTCCTTTGAGAGATCAATGTTCGTTTGCTTCTTGATCTGATATTAGTATGGTGAAACAATGACGTGTTGATCAATCATACTGAATCAACAATCGAGGTGTGTTTGACGGTCTGAAATTGGTGCATTAGGGTTAATGGCGGCACAAGGATTGTGTTGTCAAAGAGTTATGCGATTAGGGTAGTGACTACGCAAGAATTGTGCTTTAAAGTATCAAGTGTTGATGCGAAAAACGACGTCGATTTCAAATGAATTATTCATTAAAAATTTCGGCCCCCGTCCCGCTGACCGGGCAGCGGACCCCCGGCTAACTCTGTGTAGTGTGATCGTTCGCCGAAATTTAATTTGGTTTAAATTAATTAAAAGAATTAAAATTAATACACCCTCCGTTCCTTTATAAGTGTCACTTTCTTGCAAAAAAATTGTTTCTTTTTAATTGTCACTTGCAAAGTTCAAGGTAGTATTAATTGCAATTTTGTCAAAATTACCCCTAGATAATGATTGCAGAGAGAGAAAAAGTAAAGTGAATGTAATAAATAATTAAGGGTATTATAGGTAAAATAATAATTATTGTCTGAAAAGTAACAATAATGATTAGTTTCATTGGTATGTGTAAAAAGTCAAAAAATGACACTTAAAAAGGAACGGAGGGAGTAATAATAATAATAATAATAATAATAATAATAATATGTTTATTATTATTTTCTTGTGGTGATCGGTTATGGCCTTAGTTTTCCTTTATTTTATTTTGGGTTTTTAAAATACGACCTGCGTATCGTGCCTCTCTTTTAATCTCTTAATGTAACTTCTTTTCTCATCTCACTCCCTCGTATGTAAAACGAGTTTCTTTTATGTAATATAATATTATGAAGAAAGAGAAGAATTCAATATCAAAGGAGGACAACCTTGAAGATCTTGCTTGGAGAAGCTTAGATCGTTATTAGGTTAGCTTAGGTTCTCTCATTGGCTTGGGGGAACAATTGCGTTAAGGGCCATAACTGTTTCATTATGTATGTTGATGCATGTGAGAGACGATTTATATGATAAATAAGCCGGTAAGATCAGAATAATTGCAAATTCCCTCAAATTAAATATTAAGTTTATGCTTTCCAAGTTTTAGCACTCATCAAGACTAGTATTGAATAATGTAGGTTTCGCCTACGCGAGATGTATGTTCTATATTAGTAAGGTGCGATGGGATAATTGTAATATCCAATTGCTAAAACAATGGGTCAAACATAACTAAACAAGTTATAATAAGATTATATACATTTAGAAGCAAGAGTTGCAAATGATCCATATGATGGATTGGAATAAGCAGTTATTCACCCAACTAAAATATTCGAGAGTTGTATTAGATATAATTGGAAGGAGTTCCTACCTAAATAACCTAGTTTTGTGTAATCCACCTATGCGGACTTACAACAAAGTGAAATGTGGATCTCGACCCACTAGAAAATCATCCAACGGGATTTTCCGAATTAAATGATGATGGTCATTTGTTTTGAGTAAAATAGTGGGAGCATATTTAATTAAAGGCCTAATTGAATATGTTATTTTAATGATACTTATATTTTCATATTTTTCATGTAGATTACCATGACAACAAACACCTCTAACAATATTTTACGATCAATCCTTGATAAGGAAAAAATGTCTAGGACAAATTTTCTGGATTGACACCGAAATCTGAGAATTATTCTGAAGCATGATAAAAAGTTGTATGTCTTGGAGGAAACTGCTTCTGAAGAGGAACCTCCCAGTTTTGCACCTAAGACAGAAACAAATACTTATAAGAAGCATGTCAATGATGCCAATGAAGCTTCTTGTCTCATGCTAGCTACCATGAACTCGGAGTTGCAAAAGCAACATGAGAATATGATAGCGTTCGATATGATCTAACACCTGAAGATGCTCTATCAAGAGCAGGAAAGGCATGAAAGGTTTAAAGTTTCAAAATCCCTTTTTCAAGGCAAGTTATATGAGGGAGCCCCTATAGGTCCCCGTGTGCTTAAGATGATTGGGTATGTGGAGAACCTTGAGAGGTTGGGTTTTCCCCTCGAAAAGGAACATGCGCTGATTTGATCTTGCAATCGTTGCCAAAGAGCTTCAGTCAATTTGTCCTTAATTTCAACATGAATGATATGGACAAATCTCTTCCTGAACTGCTAGCCATGTTAAGAACTGTAAGACCCCAATTTTGGGCCCTAAGATCCCTCATGGCCCATATCATATCATATCATGGCCTCAAGGATCATTGCATGCCTTTGTCTCCCTCCTAGTGGGTAGGTTGCCTTGTGGGTTGTTTCTTGATCACCAAGCATACTTTGCATTTGTATATCTTTGCTTTTCATGTGTTTATTAACCAAAAAGTACAAAAATATTGTCAGTCTAACCTTGTTGATTGCAGATGAAGCAATTAGGTCAAAGTCAGTCAATGGTCAGTCAAAGCAATGGATGGTGGCCATTCTTGCAGAATTTGGGCACCATGATCAATAATCAAGAGTTCATATATCTTGGGACATCATTTGAAGTCAAGTTCTCAAGGAATTAGGGTTTGGAATTCATCAGAAGTGGTCCAGTCACTCAAAACCCTAGAAAAGTCAAACTTGGTCAACTGAGGATTTAATCAGTGTTTTGATGGATGGAATTGATTTGAAGGAGCTCATTCATGCTTGTATAAGCCTCATCTATCATGTTCAACCTCATCATGGAAGAAAATCAAGTCAAACAGAAAATTTTCCAGAAATAGAAAGTGGACCTGTAATTTCAACTGCCAAAAATGGAAACTTCTTGATCCTCAACTTACATCATGATACAAGCTCCAAATGAATTTTTGCCCAACATGAAAGTTGAAGATCTTGTCTTCCCATTTTCAAAAAGTCCAAGAAATCTCAAATCCCATGTGTGGTTGTCAAGATATGATCAAATCATTTTCACCAATTTTTGAACTTCAACAAGCCATATCTCTCAAACCATAAGGCCAAATTTGGTGGGGTTTTTTCCTACAAACCACATTTTTCATCCTCTTTCCAAAAATATAAATTTCATTCATCAAAACCCTACCATTCAAAATAGCATTTTTGGACCTTTTTCATTTAAAATCAAAGTTTGACCAAACTTTGACTTTTTGAATTAGGACTTTTTTCACCATTTTGCCAATTGAGATTGCTTTCATATCATGTTTGTGATTTTTTCCAAGCCATAAATCATCATCATACCACCATTACACCACCATTTGGGATTAAAATGCAAAACTTGGAAATATGCAAATAACCTCATTTGAGCAAATCAAGTACAGCAGTTCTGCAGCACACACAAAACAGCAATTGGCAAGGCCATTAGCAGCCTGTCTAAAGGCCCACTCGACCACAAACACACCTCCCTACTCACTTGTTTCCAAATTAGCAAAATAGCAAATGGTGCATTTGGAGCTAAACCAATTTACAACATGGATTAAGGATGGTAAACAGACAATATAAGCAACTTGTTCTGCTCATTTGAACCCTAGCCACCATCTAAAAAACGACAGAAACTTCATTCTCCTCTCTCTTGCATTTTTGCATTCCTGCTCGAATTGGAAGAATCAGCACAAACCACGAGCAAACTTTCATTGTTTCTTCATCCAGACATCTTTGTGAGCTCTTTTGAACCATCACTTCTCAACTGTAAACCTTCTTTCGAGCTCTGCATCTTCAAAGCATCTCCAATGGCAGTTCGAGTTATGGTTGTTTCCAAGCAAGATTGAGCCAAACCTCTTCAAGACTCCATCATTGTAGAGCATAGAGAGGAACTGTTTCAGCTTCAAACCTTCAAATAAGCACTGTTCCATTGATTTCCTCCAAACAAGTGAGTTTTTCGATTACCTTGTTTTGTCAAATAATGATATGCTTTAAGTAGGCTTTGCTTCACTGATTCTAAAGAGCTATAGTTTGTTTGAAATGATGAAATATTGCATGAGATATTTGAAAATAAAGTTTTGTGTTCAATGACATTTGTGCTCGATGCATGCTATCCAACGTGTTTCAATGAGTTTTGCTTATGGATTTGTGATGTTTATGCCTTGCTGAATCGATTGCCATGTTTAATTTTGAGTTCTGGGCACTTTGATTTTTGCTCATGGTTGAAGATGATGAATGAATGCTGTTGCTTGAACCTGCCCGGTCCAGATTTTTTCCATGATTAATATTTGCTTTGTTGTTGGTTGATGTTATATGATGTTAGTTATTGCATGAACATTGATGCTGGTTATGTTTATTTTGTTCATGGTTGATAAATGATGATGAATGTATGCTGTTGGGTTTAAACCCTAGAGCTATGCACCAGGAATTTCTCATGATTGTTTGGTTTGTTGTTTTATGATGTGTTTGCATGAAGAACATTCTCAATTGCCCTGCTCTGTGATTGATGCAATTCGAATTCTGTTTTGATGATGAACGTGGTTGATGAACATGAAGCATGCTGTTGTGTTAAAACATTTGTACCTTCCCAGAAATATTGTTTCATGAACGCATAAGTGTTGGCTGTTGTTGTTGTTTGTGATCACCTGAACCATTTCCACTGCAATTGCTATTTACCATGCTGTTTGGATTTCGCGTGTTGGTGATGAAACATGAAACTGAATATGAATGCCCTGCTGTTGTTTATGATGAAAGCATGAAGATGCATGATACATACTGATTATTGCTGCATAAACATTGCTTGCTGTTGTTCTAAAACCCTAAGCATTTCCAGAATTCTCCCTTTGATTATGTTGGTTCTGTGGATTGGTTAATGTTGCATGAGGGTAGTGTCGCATGGCCATTGTTTGCTTGTCGATTCTGGTTACATTTGTTGGTCAAAGGTTGTTTGGATGCTTGAAAATGCCAATACCATGCTGCTAAAACCCTAGGTTTTTTTTAGAAACCCAGAATTTGAGTTCATTTGGCCAGTTACTGTTTCATTGGCTGAGAGCCAATCAAAACATTTCGTTTTGCAAGGCCAAAACGCATAGCTTCAGTTAGTGAGGCGCTTATTACAAGTATGCCATCGTTGACTCCTTGTTTGACCCATTGCCATGCTATGTGCTTCATGTTGCATCCAAATTTCATCCAACTTCCACAATTAATTTCTCTTTCACATTTCATCCAAAAATTATGAAATTTTTTCCTCATGTTCATGAATGTGTCCTCTATTTTATGGTGAATTTTAATTAATTTTTCAGTGGCTGGATTTTAAATGATAATTGTTTTCCCAACATGTATGCCAAAATGACACCCTTTGCCTTTTCAATTGTGAAATACTCATGTTGAATCCAATGAGCCTGAAATTTTTTGTGGTGAAACTAGACACATTGACCTTTGTTTCCATGTAGAGTTTATACATTTCTCATTTGTGGTTTGCTAGTTGTGAATTTTTGAACTAGGGTGTGACAATTTGTGTCACACCAATGATATGCAAATGTATGATTTTTGTTCACATGCTTCCTTACATCCAAATGACCTCAAATTTTGCATGAACCATCTATCACATGTCTAGTTTGTGTATGAATTTTATTGGAATTAATCTTGCTGTTTTCCATTTGATTGAGAATTTTCTTCCATGCTTAGTCATTTGTTGACTTTTTGTGCTACATGTTGCCAAATCTTTTGTGAAATTCTCAAATCTTATTGTATGACCATGAAATTTCATATGTGATAACTAGACACCTCAAGCTTTGCATTGGTGTTAATCGCATTCATTTCTCTTCTGTTTTCAAATTGATATGATTTTTTGAAGTTGACCCATGCTTGTTGACTTTCACCTTGCTTACTTGAATTTGGTTTGACTTCATGATTTTACTTGACTGCCTTCCTCTCATCCAAATGCCATGAAATTTTACATGCTTACCATGTTAGATGTTAGGATTGAGTGTGATTTATTTCATAATTTTTGAAAATGTTTGGGTTGACTTTTGGATGAAGTCTTGCTGTTGACTTATTTGTGATCTTTCTTGCCATGCTTTGCACTCTTTTGCATATGAAATGACCATGATGCATGATATAATTATGAATCCAATTGAGAATGCTTCTTGAATGTTTAGACTTGGTTTGGGTTGACTTTTCCTTGCTGCCTTGACTTTTTCTTTCACCTTTGACCCTAGGCTAGTCCTAGTGGTCTTCTAAGCTTATGTTGAGTTCATCTGTTTCAGGTTAAGCACCAATGCCTTGAGGATCATTCAAATGTGTTTTAGTTTGATTGTTTAATGTGCTAACCTTTTTTTTGTAGGTAACTCATATACTTGAGTCTTTGTGCCTTGCACAATTGGTCCCTCTGTGGTTGACTATTGGGTTATTTCCTTTTGATTTTGACTGTTGAGCTGTTTACTAATTGGTCTGACTTTTGCAGGTATTTTAGTTGCTTAAGTTCTCTGAACTTGCTTGCTTTGCTTTTTAGCATTTGCTTTGAGGTATAAACATTTCTTCTTCATGTAGTCTGGAGACCCGGTCTGTTATTTGACCGGGCAAACTGTCTGAAGTCCTCCTTAAGAGGCAATGCCTGTGTGTGTTTAATTTTGTCCCAAGCAGGAAAAGTCCTTATTTGAGGCAATTGGTGGAAGGTAGGGATAAGCAATCTATCCCCCACTATTCAGTGTGTCCTCTCTTTGCTCCCATTACATGGTTGAAGCATTGAGATAAAAACCCAAGATCTAATCGAGTCAATAAAGGGGAAAGAGTTCCATCTTTCTGAACTCCCCCACTTCCTATTTGATGCTCTCTCTGATCTGAGATAGAAGCAATGAGGCACACCCCTCATCTCCTTTTCATCTGCTTCACCTTAGCCTCTCAATGGCAAGGTTAAGAGCGACCTTTACCTATTACAGTGGACTTTCAAAGTCAAACCCTCTTGTGTGAGCCCCCCATTGTTTGGCTATAGAGTGTGCTGTTTGATATTCATTGATTGATTGATTGCTTCATGTGCACTTGTTTGCCTGTGTATTATGCATTTATCATCATCAATTGCCATTAATGCATGATCATACCATTTGTCTGTGTGACTTTTATCATTGTTGTTTGCCCATTGAGGACAATTGTAAGTCCATTGCTTTGGCATTTGCTCCTGTGATATGGAAGGATAGAGTGTAAGACCTCATCGGTCACTCATATCTTCTGTTATCTGTTTGTATGTGAGGATACAGTTATAAGTCCCTGTAAGTTGGCATCTGTTATCCTGTGATCATAATGTTGCTTTTGTTCTTGTATGTGAGGTTGCAATTGTAAGTCCCTGTAAGTTGGCATTTGCATTCCTTTGATCATAATGTTGCTTTTGTTCTTGTATGTGAGGTTGCAATTGTAAGTCCCTGTAAGTTGGCATTTGCATTCCTTTGATCATATTGTTGCTTTTGTTCTTGTATGTGAGGATCCATTGTAAGTCCCTGTAATGTGGCATTGGATTTCCTAGGACCATACTGTGGAGTTAACCTAAGTCCAGATAGATTGGCAGTTGACTTCCATATTTCATTTTTGTTTTTCTTTTGAGGAGATTAGTGTAAGACCATTGAGTGGCATCTGATATCCATTTCTGTTTTAGGAGACTGGTGTAAATCCATCTATTGGTATCCGGTATCCGCTTTTATTTCTTTGCCTGTGGAGATTAGTGTAAGACCATTGAGTGGCCTCTGATATCCCATTTTGTTTTAGGAGATTGGTATAAGACCAGTGATTGGCATCCGATATCCGCTTTTGCTTGCTTTGTTTGTTTGTTATTATTAATTGCTATTCCAAAGGACACACTTGAATCATTTCCCATATGATCTCAAGAAGTGAACCTTCTGAGAAGTTTTACTATCCATCCTCATCCATTCATCATCCATTATGTCCTAGACTTTTCACACTATACCTTTTAAATTTGACATAAGTGTTGTGCAAACATCTTCATGTTTTCAAACTAAAAACCTGGACTCAAGTCCTTGACTTTTTTCAAACTCCATTTCATAATACTTATTTGAATTGATCTTAATTATACTTTGACTCCATTTTCATAATCATAATCAGTAACTTCACTCATTCACTTGTTTTGGCTTTGTCCATTAATCCTTTCATACATGAGCTATAGGTTTGATTTATCTTAGTGGTTGATGTTAATCTCACCTTCTGTCTTTAGTGATTGAATTGTAAGTCTTCCTTGCCTATTATAGGGTTAACCCCTCCCTGGCAAGTTGAAGCTGTTCTCACATGGTGGACGTTGTTGTTTGTATAAGGTTGAGTTTTCTCCCGTGGATAACGTAAGACCTAGGGTTTGTGTTTAAAATTGAATCCAACCCACTTTTGGAAATCTTTTAGCCGAACTACGGCGTTCTGATCCTTACCTTTGATGGAAGGTACGTAGGCAACGGGTTCATCCGTTCGAACCCAATAACCTAATAACTTGTATATTCTTTTCTCATCATCCCAATCATGTTTGCACAATGTTTATGTCATAACAAATAACAATTTAGTACAACAAGTGTGAAAAGGGCTCCCTAGGAGTACCTAGGACGTAGTGGGTGCCTAACACCTTCCCATTGCGTAATTTACCCCTTACCCAGACTCTCTGATCTTTTTATTAGTTTTCTACGTGTAAAACTTCTTAGGCTTTTGTTCGCTTTTTAGCCAGTCCTTTGGATAAATAAAAGTGCGGTGGCGACTCAAAATTTCAATGTATCTCCTAGCTTATGGTTTAATCGATAGATCATATAGCGACGAATACACCGCTACAGAAAAGTGGCGACTCTGCTGGGGATCGAACCCAGAATCTCTGGTTGTATTGCCTACTTTTCACCCTTGTTGTGCTATATTAGTATTTGTCATTTGACATATTTTTGTACGATTTGGGATCACTGTATTGATTGTAATGTGTGAATTGCTTGATATATAATTGCTGTTTGCTTTGGTGATCTGTGAGATGAGTTCTATACCCGAACTCGAGTGCTCTCTAGGATAGGAGAATGGCATAGTCTTGTCGACTGGTGTGGAGTAGTCCTTAGCCAGTTGACTTGCGAGTCCATTCACTTGGTGGAGGTCATGTTGAACTAATAATGTCACACAAGTTATTTGTGGTTAGGCATTATTCTTTCAATCATGTTCCGCAGAAGCCAAGGACCGTAGTTTACCAAACCCATCTTGGCCTATTTTTAGGACCGTAGTGCGGAGGTCGTTCAGATGTCAGTTCTGATACGATTGTTACGCGATACTACACTCATAAGAGTTTCTCTTGAGAATATTCTTGGAATACGAGTATTTGTTCCTCCGATAATATTCGAAAGATGGAACGATGATTATGGGAACCTCTGATAGAACATGTCTGACAGGTTTAAACCCTAGTACACTCCCTTTGGGTGGTTCTTAACCGAGACTCCATGCTCGTGACTCTCAACAAACCCGTGATTCGTGGTTGAGTCGTTCAAACATTGTTAATATCAATGGATCCCGGATCAGGTGTAAAAACCTAAAATCCATCAAAGCGGCTGGTTGATATTAAGAATGTTTGAACCGGTTCACGTACCGTTAATATCAATGGAACTTGGGTGTCGATAAGGTGAAAACCTAAATCCACCAAAATGGATGATTGATATTAGGGATACATAGAGCTTTCCCACGACCTTTGTTTGGTGTGCTTTGCTTGATCCTTGAGTGTGTTTGTTGCATTCATGCATTCACGCATTCATCCGCATTCATGTCATCAGAAAAAGAAAATTTTCAAGGAACTTAAAGGGTTATTTGCAAAATTTTCAGACATGGAAAGACCGAAAAGGCATACAAAGAAATACAGCTTCAAGCAGCCTGATGTCAAAGAGTTAAGGAATCTGACATCATATGTATTAGATCCCTTGGGTTTCAAGGCTCGCTATGGGAAGCTTCTGCCGCTGTTGACTACTCAGGTGGATGAGGGATTGATGAGCACTCTTGCTCAGTTCTATGATCCGTTGCATCATTGCTTCTTATTTCCGGATTTCCAGTTGCTGCCAACTTTGGAAGAATACTCTCACCTTATTGGGATTCCGATTCTGGATCAAGTGCCGTTCAGTGGCTTAGAGAGTATTCCATCTGCTAGAGAGATTTCCAGCTTGTTGCATATAGATGAAGATCTGATTAGAGCTAATCTGACTACCAAAGGTGGAATTCAGGGTTTTCCTTCCGAGTTCTTCATTGCCCAAGCTACCTTTTATGGGAAGGCCATGAGTGAGGATGCCTTTGAGGCTCTATTCGTATTGCTTATCTATGGATTGGTGTTGTTTCCCAACTTCGACAAGTTCGTCGACATGAATGCCATTAGGATCTTTGCAGTCCTTAATCCGGTTCCGACCTTGTTGGGTGATGCATATGTCTCCTTGCACCTAAGAAATATGAAGAATGGAGGAGTCATTGTCTGCTGTTTACCCCTGCTGTACAAGTGGTTTATTTCGCACTTGCCGCAGACAGTTGCTTTCAAGGAGAACAAGGGATGTCTAAGGTGGTCTCAGAGACTCATGTCTCTCACCAATGATGATATCACCTGGTATGATCGCGTGTATGACACCGTCCAGATCATTAACTCTTGTGGTGAATTCCCTAATGTGCCTCTTCTTGGTACATGTGGTGGGATTACCTACAACCCTACGCTTGCACGTCGTCAGCTTGGGTTCCCCCTAAAGGATAAACCCCATAACATTCTGTTAGAAGGTGTGTTCTTTCAGGAGGGTAAAGATCCCCAAGGCCTGAAAGCCAGATTTGTCCGCGCTTGGCGCAATATTCGCATAAAGAGTAGGAATGAATTGGGTCCAAAGAACTGCATTGCTTTGGAGCCATACACCTCTTGGGTCAGACAGAGGGCTGCTACCTACCTGATGCCGTATGATCATCCAAGACCTACACTGTTGGATGTGGCTGGGCCTTCAACCCTCCCTACCCAACGTGTAAAGGAGTTGAGAGAAGAAGACCTTTCGCGTGCCTGGATCCGCGAGAGAGAGGAATTGCTGCAGCAGCTCAAGGAGAAGGATGCCATGATTGAATTTCTCGAGCACCGAGTGATCGACGATCCGAACGACACTTGGACTTCTCTGCTTCCTCAGTCTTCCAAATTCTGGAAAAGGAAGTATGATCAACTTGCGAAAGAGAAGGCTGATATGGAGGCTGCCTATGAGAGAGAGATCAAGAAGTTGTACACTTCTCGTCTTCCAGCATCCCGAGCTGTTAGGGATCCATAGGATGTCATTTACCTTTTCTCTTTGTAATATTTAAAAGAATGTTGTACTTCTTTGTTTCAATATATTTTGAATGAAATATTTTCCATGAGCAATCAAAATGTCTAAATATTCAAAATATTGCAAACATGTACCCTAAGGGTTCCTTGAAAATCAAAGCATTTGCACAAGCATTTCATGCATCATTCTTGCATAAACAGGTACCTTTGTTTCTGGTCTTCCGGTTCTAACATCTGCTCTTCATTTATTTTGAAGACAAGCTGACTCACCGGTATTATACGAGAGTTAACTCTGCAAGGATTATGGAGCAATTGGAACAAGAGAACCAGAGTCTGAGAGATGAAGTCGCCAGACTTGGCGCATTGATGGAGCAACTTCTTGCTGCCCAGAATCAGCCCGCTCCTCAGCCAGCAACTCCGGTTCAGCGGACTGTTATTTCAGAGATAGCTACTTCAACGGTGCCTGTTAGTGCCCATCAGCCAAACGCCATGCCTCCCGGTTTTCCTTGGGGGATGCCTCCTGGCTTCATGCCCGATCTGCCAGCTCCTACGTTCGCTCAAATGCCGGCATCTAGCCCGGTCCCTATTCCCGTTCCTCCTGTCGTGCATACCATGCCGAGGGTAGACGACACCATTTATCATTCTGAGGCATCTGAGGGCTCAGATGTTCACGAGAAGATGGATGCTATGAACGACCAATTCCTTGAGCTGAGAAAGGAATTGAGAACTCTCAGAGGCAAAGATCTCTTCGGCAAGTCAGCAGCCGAACTTTGCTTGGTTCCCGGTGTCAAGATACCAGTTAAATTCAAGGTCCTAGACTTTGAAAAATATAAAGGGAACACTTGTCCTTTGGCACACTTGGTCATGTATGCCAGAAAGATGTCCACGCAAACAGACAACGATCAACTCTTGATCCACTACTTTCAAGACAGTTTGTCTGGTGCTGCTCTCCGTTGGTACATGAGCCTGGACAGCGTCAACATCCGATCTTTCAACGATCTTGGCGAAGCTTTCGTCAAACAATATAAATACAACGTTGACATGGCGCCTGACAGAGATCAACTCAGGTCTATGTCACAAAAGGACAAAGAGTCGTTCAAGGAGTACGCCCAGAGATGGCGTGAGCTGGCAGCTCAAATCACTCCACCATTAGAAGAGAAAGAGATGACCAAGATCTTTCTGAAGACTCTTGGGTCATTTTATTATGAGAGAATGGTGGCTAGCGCTCCCTCCGATTTCACCGAGATGGTGAACATGGGGATGCGTCTTGAAGAAGGCGTCCGTGAAGGACGGTTGGCAAAAGATGATGGTTCTTCCTCTAAACGGTATGGAGCGTTTAAGAGGAAAGAAGGTGAAGCACATGCTGTGCAGTCTCAGCCAAAGCATCGAAGACCCTCTGTTCAGAGGAAGCCTGCACATCGTTCCGGACATCAGCACCAGGTGGCTCATGTGGCACCTGTATTCAAGGATAATGCTCAACAGTATCAGCATCAGCAGCAATATCCACAACCGCAATACCAGCAACAGCAGCGTCCACAGCAACAGGCTTACCAGCCTCGTGGAAGTACAACCAATCAAGCAAATGTGAACTATGATAGGAAGAAGGTCAGTTTCGACCCGATTCCGATGTCATATGCCGAGCTTTATCCCTCCTTGTTAGAGAGGAAGTTGGTTTCTCCCAGGGATCCTCCTGCTATTCCTGCCAATCCGCAATGGTGGTACAAACCAGACCAGCATTGTGTCTACCATTCCGGTGCTCCGGGCCACAACGTTGAGAATTGTTTCCCGCTGAAGAATAAGGTTCAAGACCTTATGAGAAGCGGAATTCTGAGTTTTGAAGATTCCAATCCGAATGTCACCAGGAACCCATTGCCTTCGCATGGGAAGTCTGTGAACATGATTCAGGAAGACCTTGGGAAGTACAAGGTGAAGTATGTCAGTCATATCCGGCAATCGTTGGTTGATTTACATAAGATGCTGTGTCGGTGCAGCTATTTGGAGCATAACCACGATAAGTGCCGCGTCTGTTCTATTAACCGCTTGGGTTGTGATCAGGTTCGCCGAGAACTGCAGATGATGTTGAATGAAGGTACCATTGAGATTCTCCAGAATCGCAATGTTGATACAGTTGAACCTGAGGTGAATGTCATATCCCCGGTGTTCAAATTGCCTGAGCCTGTTGTTATTCGCTACAATAGCAACAAGCCGAAGGCTTCCCCCGCTTTGATCATCAAACCAGCCGGCCCTGTGCCGTATTCATCTGATAAAGCCGTACCGTTCCGGTACAATCCTGTTGCTGTCCAGGATGGGGTTGAGGTACCTCTGCCGTCTACTTCCGTGACCACTATCGCTGATGTTAGTGGGTTGACCCGCAGTGGTCGTGTCTTTTCTGCACCGGCAAAAGCTCCTGCTGTTTCTGAATCTGTTGTGCACCCTGTAGGGAATGCTGTGAATGTTCAGAACCCGGCACTTGATGTTGCCAAACCCTCCTCCTCCGTACCAAAGACTCCCCTTTCTTCAGCTGTTGGCCCGAGTGGCATTGTTGATGAAGAATCTGATGAGATGCTGAGGCTCATCAGAAAGAGTGAGTACAATATTGTAGACCAGCTTCTACATACGCCTTCCAAGATTTCTATTCTTTCTCTACTGCTGAATTCAGAGCCTCATAGGGAGTCTCTTCAGAAAGTCTTGGACCTGGCATACGTTGATCACGACGTCACTCTCGAACAATTTGATAGCATTGTTGCAAACATCACCGCTTGCAACACTTTGAGCTTTTGTGACGCTGATCTCCCTGAGGAGGGAAGAGACCAC
Source organism: Lathyrus oleraceus (assembly GCF_024323335.1). Classification (NCBI taxonomy): domain Eukaryota; kingdom Viridiplantae; phylum Streptophyta; class Magnoliopsida; order Fabales; family Fabaceae; genus Lathyrus; species Lathyrus oleraceus. Next base: position 276,364,322 of record NC_066585.1, on the reverse strand, counting down.
AACATGGCTTTACACATCTCTATGAATTGCAAATCTGATGCAATGTCCAACGTACTGGTGGACACTGGATCGTCCCTTAATGTATTGCCAAAATCCACACTCTCTCGTTTGTCATATCAAGGTCCTCCTATGAGGCAGAGTGGGGTTGTTGTTAAAGCTTTTGATGGGTCGCGCAAGACCGTGATTGGGGAAGTTGACCTCCCAATCAAGATTGGACCAAGTGATTTCCAGATCACTTTTCAAGTAATGGATATTCACCCATCATACAGCTGTCTCTTAGGCAGACCATGGATTCACGAGGCTGGCGCCGTGACATCCACCCTACACCAAAAGTTGAAGTTTGTGAAGAACAAGAAATTGGTTGTAGTAGGGGGAGAAAAGGCTCTCCTGGTCAGTAACTTGTCTTCTTTCTCGTACATTGATGCAGAGGATGAAGTTGGAACTCAATTTCAAGCTTTATCTATTGATAAACCAATCGAGAAGAAGTCTCCTTCATTCACTTCCTACCGTGATGCAAAGCTGGCCATTGAATGTGGTGCAGTCGCTGGATTAGGGAAAGTGCTTGAACTTGAAGATAACCGATCCCGGGCTGGCATTGGCTATGGTTCTGGGGCATGCAACGAGCAAGGTCTGTTCACCCGTGGAGGATTCATCCATGCTGATCAACCTGCAGAAGAGGAAGCTGCTGCTATCATTGAAGAAGAAGATGCAGAAGACTTGAACAATTTTATTATTCCTGGTGGTGTCTGCCACAATTGGGTCGCTGTGGATGTTCCTACAGTTATCCATAGATCAGAGTAATTGTTCACTTTTGTTTAAAACCCTTCTCCCATGCCAAAAGGAGAAGTGATGACATTGTTGGCAAAGCATATATACAATGATATTTTCATTCAATTTTTGCATTATCAAAACATTTGTTTTTCCTTTGTTTTCACTTTTTGCTTTTCTTTATGAAATCAGTGATCACAAAAAACCATAAAAACCAAATAAAAGCTATAAAAGCAACATTTTTTCATCTGCATAATGATTTGTTTGTTTAAATTCTGAAGTTTTTTCTTAACCAAAATCATTATGCAGGTTGATTCTAAAACCCATTGAACATAATGATCCAACGCCATCTCCCAATTTTGAATCCCCTGTATTTGAGGCAGAGGAAGATGACGTTGAAGAGATTCCTGATGAGATCACCCGTCTCCTTGAGCACGAAGAGAAGATCATTCAGCCGCATCTCGAAGACTTGGAAACAGTCAACTTGGGATCTGAAGATTGTGAGCGCCTGGTGAAGATTGGGGCACTTCTTGAAGGGTCTGTTAAAGAAGATTTGATCAGCTTGCTACGAGAATATTCAGATATCTTTGCTTGGTCCTATGAAGACATGCCGGGTTTAGATACAGATATTGTGCAACATTTCCTGCCTTTGAAGCCTGAGTGCGTGCCTGTGAAGCAGAAGCTCAGAAGAACTCATCCAGATATGGCAGTGAAGATCAAAGAGGAAGTTCAGAAGCAAATTGATGCGGGGTTTCTGGTGACTTCGACATATCCTCTATGGGTGGCCAATATTGTGCCTGTTCCTAAGAAGGACGGAAAAGTCCGTATGTGCGTTGACTACAGAGATTTGAATAAAGCTAGCCCAAAAGACGATTTTCCTCTACCACACATTGACATGTTGGTAGACAATACAGCTAAATTCAAAGTCTTTTCCTTTATGGACGGATTTTCCGGATATAATCAAATCAAGATGGCACCAGAGGATATGGAGAAGACAACATTCATCACACCTTGGGGAACATTCTGTTATCGAGTGATGCCCTTCGGTTTGAAGAACGCCGGAGCCACGTATCAACGAGCTATGACTACCTTGTTTCATGATATGATGCACAAGGAGATAGAAGTCTATGTTGATGATATGATTGCTAAGTCCCGAACGGAAGTTGAGCATATTGAGCATTTGTTGAAGCTTTTTCAGCGTTTGAGGAAATTCCAGCTTCGTCTGAATCCGAACAAATGTACTTTTGGAGTCCGTTCCGGAAAGTTGTTGGGTTTTGTGGTAAGTGAAAGAGGTATTGAGGTTGATCCTGCCAAGGTCAAAGCAATACAAGAGATGCCCGCACCCAAAACTGAGAAGCAAGTCCGAGGTTTTCTTGGCCGCTTGAACTACATTTCCAGATTTATATCCCACATGACTGCCACATGTGCGCCGATATTCAAGCTCCTCCGGAAAGATCAGTCTCATGATTGGACCGAGGATTGTCAGAAAGCTTTCGACAGTATCAAGGATTATCTGTCTGAACCTCCGATTTTGTCTCCGCCTGTAGAAGGAAGACCTCTGATTATGTACTTGACAGTTCTTGAAGACTCGATGGGTTGTGTACTCGGTCAACAAGATGAATCAGGGAAGAAGGAGTTTGCTATCTACTACCTCAGTAAGAAGTTTACTGATTGTGAGTCTCGGTACTCTATGCTTGAGAAGACGTGCTGTGCTTTAGCTTGGGCAGCTAAGCGTTTGCGCCAGTACATGATTAATCATACAACTTGGTTGATATCCAGAATGGATCCAATTAAGTATATCTTCGAGAAGCCTGCTTTAACTGGGAGGATTGCCCGTTGGCAGATGTTGTTGTCTGAGTATGATATTGAGTATCGAGCTCAGAAAGCTATCAAAGGTAGTATCTTGGCTGACCATCTAGCGCACCAGCCGATTGAAGATCATCAGTCTGTTCAGTATGACTTCCCTGACGAGGAAATTCTGTATTTGAAGATGAAAGATTGCGATGAGCCTACACTTGATGAAGGTCCAGAACCTGGTTCCAGATGGACGATGGTGTTTGATGGCGCTGTTAATCAATATGGAAATGGAATTGGGGCAGTAATTGTTAATCCCCAGGGATCGCACATTCCGTTTACAGCAAGGCTAACTTTCAAATGCACGAATAACATGGCGGAGTACGAAGCCTGTATTATGGGACTGGAAGAATGCATTGACTTAAGAATCAAGTATCTTGATGTCTATGGTGATTCAGCTTTGGTTGTCAATCAGATCAAAGGTGAATGGGAGACGAATCAACCAGGTCTCATCCCATACAGAGATTACGCAAGGAGAATTTCGACTTTCTTTACAGAAGTTGAATTTCATCATATTCCTCGAGAGGATAATCGGATGGCAGATGCCCTTGCTACACTTGCTTCCATGATTGTAGTCAGATGGTGGAATGATGTTCCCAATATTACCGTGATGCGCTTGGACAGACCCGCTCACATATTTGCAATTGAAGAAGTGAAAGATGACAAGCCTTGGTATTTTGATATCAAGAATTTCCTCCAGAACCAGGTCTACCCGCCTGGGGCATCTGTGAAAGATAGGAAAACTTTGAGAAGGTTGTCAGGCAGTTTCTACCTCAGTGGTGAAGTGCTGTACAAGAGGAATTTTGATATGGTTTTGCTCAGATGCGTGGATAGACACGAAGCAAACCTATTGATGACTGAGGTCCATGAGGGTTCATTTGGTACTCATTCCAATGGACATGCCATGGCTAAGAAGATGTTGAGAGCAGGCTACTATTGGCTGACAATGGAGTCTGACTGTTGCAAGTATGTGAAGAAATGTCACAAGTGTCAAATTTATGCGGATAAGATTCATATTCCTCCGACACTCCTGAATGTGATTTCATCACCATGGCCTTTCTCTATGTGGGGAATCGACATGATCGGCATGATTGAGCCGAAAGCGTCCAATGGACATCGGTTTATTCTCGTAGCAATTGATTACTTCACCAAATGGGTTGAAGCCGCTTCGTACGCGAATGTAACCAGGCAGGTGGTTGTGAAGTTTATCAAGAACCAGTTGATTTGCCGTTATGGTGTGCCAGAGAGGATTATTACTGATAATGGATCTAATCTGAATAACAAGATGATGGATGAGTTGTGCGCTGAATTCAAGATTGCACACCATAATTCCTCTCCTTACAGACCTAAGATGAATGGGGCTGTTGAAGCTGCTAACAAGAATATCAAGAGGATTATCCAGAAGATGACTGTCACCTACAAAGATTGGCATGAGATGCTGCCATTTGCTTTGCATGGATATCGTACGTCTGTACGCACTTCAACAGGGGCAACCCCTTTCTCTCTTGTTTATGGCATGGAAGCCGTTCTCCCAGTAGAGGTGGGGATCCCATCAATGCGAGTCTTGATGGAAGCCAAGTTGACTGATGCTGAATGGATTCAGAGTCGTTATGACCAATTGAATCTGATTGAAGAGAAGAGATTAACTGCCATGTGCCATGGTCAGTTGTATCAGCAGAGAATGAAGAAAGCATTCGACAAGAAGGTCAAGCCTCGCGTGTTCCGAGAAGGTGACCTTGTGCTCAAGAAAGTTTTGTCTTTCGCGCCCGATTCCAGGGGCAAGTGGACTCCAAACTACGAGGGTCCATATGTTGTTAAGAGAGCCTTTTCAGGCGGTGCTTTGATGCTTACAACAATGGATGGGGAGGATTTCACTCGTCCTGTGAATTCAGATGCAGTTAAGAGATACTTTGCCTAAAAAAAAAGTATATGCAAATGAAAAAAAAAGAATGAAAAACAGAATAGCTCGCTAAGTTGAAACCCGAAAGGGCGGCTTAGGCAAGAATGAGCGTCTCGGTGGAGAACCCGCAAGGGTAATTCAGGCAAAAATTAGAGACTTGAAAAAAAAAGAGAATATTTGCATCCCGCTAGATTGAGTACCTCACTCTGGGGCAATCTAGGCAAAAATTAGGGATTTGGCAAGTAACTGCATCCTGACAAGACTTTCTGGTTCATCAGTCGTCATTTCGTCAGAAGATTCTCGATTCGTCGTCAACTGAAGCTTCGGATACATCGAGATTCAAATTGGTAGAGAAAGGATCATTATGTTCAATGTAGCCCTCTTCCAATATATATCACTGATGTCAAATTTGTACAGATCTATGGAGTCTTGCCATTTGCAGACTACCATTCTATCAAATCAATTTGAGCTTTTTATCCAATTTATTTGCACTCTTATTTGTTTCAATTCAACAAATGTTTTGCATGTTTTAAATTGATAAAATATCATTGTTTAAACAAATCAATTTTTCAAAATTTTTGTTTAAACAAAGTGAACATTAACAATATTGAAAGGATACTCAAGAATATCTCAGTGCTCTCCCGAGGGTGGCATGATTCCCAACAGGTAAGACATTGGTTCATATTCCTGGTTTGGTGGTATCTTCTTTCTTCAGATCTTTGTTGGGGTTGTTCCTCAAGCAGAGTAGTTGTTGGGGTTGTTCCCCAGTACAGTCGCAAGTAGTGTTGTTGAAGATTTCGTTCTCTCCAGCAGCAGTTTTTCCCCCAGCATGGGTGTTTTCTTGTGAAGTTTCGGTGGTTGATGGTTTGTCATCCTGGTGCCCCGTCACTTTCTCCAGTGGGTTGTATCCCCAGACTTTATTTGTCTCCTCAGCACAGTCATGAGTATAACTGATTGATTGATACTCCCCTCGGAGTCACGAGTAGAGCTGTTATTAATATCCCCACCAGGTTTGCAAGTGGAGTTGTTACCGCTTCTCCCCATGCAGTGTGCCAGCAGGATTTGTCTGTTTCCTCAGCACGTTTGTTTCTTTTGAAGACTCGGTAAGTCAGTGGTTTGATACCCGGTACTTTACCCTTTCCCCGGCGAAGTCATCCGCGGATTTATTGCTATCGCTCCATCAGAGTTATTCTCTTCAGCAGAGCAGGATTTATTTTCCTACTCAGTGGTTGTTTGGGTTGACATCCCGGTATTTCAATCATCTTTTCCTCAGCGTAGTCTGCAGAATGTTCGTTGTGGCAGCTTTGCCTGTTGAATACTCTTCCAATCCCCGATATGGTCGGATGATGGCTTTAGCCTCCAGTGAACGGATTAATTTCCTGACTGTTTGTGATCCCCAGTAGAATGGCTTGTATTGCAGAATCTACTTGTTGTGATCAATTTGCTATGTATATTCTCCCCAAGTGGAGTGGTTTATTGCAGAATATACTTGTTTGATCTGTCCTCCCTCAGTGATTTGTTCCCAAGAGAGTAGCCGACAGTTTTCCCCAGTAGAGTTGCTTATGCAATTGGATTCTATTTGGATGATATCATTCTCCCTCAGTGGGTTATTCCCCAGCGGAGTTATGTGGAGTTGCTTCTACAGCAGTTCGTGCTTGTGCAATGCACCCTTTGTTTCTCAGTTGACACTGGGATCCCCTGCAGATACTTTGGGACTTCTCTTGTTCCCTTACAGATTTGTCTTGGTGGCTGTTTTGCCTGTTGTGACTTTCTGTACCCTGATTGGGTTGTTTCCTGATATTTCTGACCCTCTGCTTCTTCAGCAGTACTCGCAGATCTTTGCTTTACAGCATATGGATCTCCGCAGATTGGCTCCCCAGCTGGTTTTTCCCCTGGAAGTATAAACGTTTGGGTTCCTGAACCTGTTTGTGTTAGAATTGTCTGTTTTGTCAGCATTCATCAAACCTAAATCACGCATATTCATGCATGTTCATAAACATTCAGATATTCATGTTGCATTTGTTGCCATATATTTTTGGTTTGTCGTGTCTCCTGCTATGGTGATATAGATCTCTTTACAAATCTCCTCAAGCAGATGTTGGGTGTTTAAAATCTCTCCATATAGAGTCAACCCCCATAAGCAGAAAATATGTTGTCTTTCCTTCTGCAGTTCCCCACTGAGATTATCCTCGTGGATGACGGTTTCTTCCGTTTCCTCCCAACACATATATTGGGATGGATGTTCCTATTTGAGTTATATCCTCATTAGGACGTGGCTTTATTCAGTCTGTCTTTTCGGATCATTCCCGAATCGGCTATTTGTCAGATGTCTTGTGCTTCCCAGTGGGTTGTTACCCAGCGGAATGTTTTTAGGCCTCTACCTCATACCTGGTAGTTATGAGTCCTATTTTCCTGGCTTTCTTGATAGAATTTGTGGTTATACACCTTTTATTCTCCAGCCAGAGTTTTTGGTTTTCTACCTCATACCCGGTAGTTGTAAATCCTATTTTCCCGCTCTTCAGCAGTTTGCGGTTTGTTATAAACCCAACTTTGGTTTCCCGTGCGGATTTGTGATTTGTTCTATCCCCACGCGGAGTTTTTGGTCTTCTACCCCGTATTCGGTAGATGTAAACCCTAATTTTGCGGTTATCATCATGCAATATTCTTGATGTTGATTTTCCTTCGCTTGTATAAGTTGCTCAGATCAGCACTTATATCCTTAGCAAGTCTTTTGTGGATAATTGCCGTATGCTAGCAATTTTATCCCCAGTGGGTCTTTTCCCGTATGCTAGTGATTTGTTCCCCGGACCATTGGTTGTTTACCAGTGCATCCCCAGCTAGTCTTCTGCCGATAATTGCCGGATGCTTGCAATTTATCCTCAGCAGTTCGCCTTTCATTTACCCTTTTTGTCGGTAATGTCTGTTGCTCCTTTTGATTGGTCATCATTATATACTTAGTTTGGTATCCCGATGCCTTTCTTTTCGGTTGATTTATCCTTTATTAACCCAGTAACCGGTTGTGGATAGTCTTCCATGCGAGTATATTATTCACGGTCTGCCGGTAATGAATAGTATATCTCGTACACTCTTCAGTCGAAACCTTTTGCGTTTCCCCGGTCGAGTAAGATTCGTTTTTCCCTTTGCGGAGTCGAATATTTCTTTGTTGTCGGATAATTGCCGGATGCTTGCAATTTATCCTTTGAGTTGTCTGTCGTTTACCCGTATGCTTGGTATCGATCGTCTCTCTGTTTTGGATAGTCACCTATTATATACCCAGTAACCGGTATCTCTGGTGTCTTTTCCTTTCGAGTGTATTATTCACGGTCTGCCGGTAATGAATAGTATATCTCATGCGCTCTTTAGTTGGAATCCTTTGTTGATTTTCCCCAACTGAGCAAGATTCGTATTCTTTGTAGAATCGAATGTCTATCCTTTAACCAGTTTGTGTTTTGGATGATGAGTGTTTTGGAAGTGAAATCCAATTCACGTTTCGGTAGATCACCTATTATATACCCAGTAACCGGTATCTCTGGTGTTCCTTACCATGCGAGTTTATTATCTACGTTCTGACGGTAATAGATAATATATCTCATGCGAGTTCTTATCCACGGTCTGCCGGTAATGGATATTATATCTCATGCACTCTTTGGGTTTGTGTCCCCAGTTGAGTAAGATTCGTTTTCCCGTTGTGGATTCGAATGCCCATCCTGTAAGTTGTTTTGCTTTTTCAAGCCCTCCTTTCGGATGATGAGTGTTTTGGAAGTGAAAACCAATCCACGTCTTCGGATCTTATCCTATAAACAACCCAGTAACCGGTTCAGGATAATTTTCCTCTCGAGTATATTATTCACGGTCTGCCGGTAATGAATAATATATATCATCTGAGTATTCTATCCACGTTCTGACGGTAATGGATATTATATCTCGTTCACTCTTGAGTCGATCTTTTGATTGTCTTCCCCTCAGAGTAAGATTCATTTTCCTTGTGGAATTGAATGTCCATCCTATAAACAAGTTTGCTTTTCTAGCTTTCTTCAGGGTGATGAGTGTTTTGGAAGTGAAATCCAATTCACGCTTTGGTCGGTCACCTATTATATACCCAGTAACCGGTATCCTTGGTGTTCCCTTCTTTCTGCTCCCTATTATGACCACGGTCCCCCTGTGGAGTCAGATTGTCCTGAGTTTGTTACCCGTATGCCTGGTAACATCTCATTTTGCTTGTTACTTCCCTCAGTGAAGTTTTCTATTGCTTCTCCTCCAAGAGTCAGCTTGTGTCTCTCCAATGGATTTATTTTCCATTTGGAATTCCTTCCCAGTGTGAGTCCTTCACCCCCCAGTGAGTTCTCCAGTCTGTTTTTTCTGTTTTCTTTAATCAGAGTCGTGTCTTATTCACGTTATGTCAGTTTTATCTTCCCCAGTTTGGAGTCGTGACTTGTTCACACATCTTTCTTTCCTTTGTTTATCCCCAATTAGAGTCTTGTTAGAGTCTCTGTTCCTGGTGAGTGTATTACTCCGATGGATCGTCTTTTCTTCTGTGTGAATCATATTCCCCACAGAATTTGTGTCTTTTGCACGCATACATCTGCATCATGAGGTCTCTTAGGGACCAAAATTTGTCTCATTACTGTTATTTAAGTCCATTCTACCGCGTCGAGATGAAGATTTCTAAACTTCACTTCTCCGGCTAGAATGACCTTAAATAGGGGCATCTGTAAGACCCCAATTTTGGGCCCTAAGATCCCTCACGGCCCATATCATATCATATCATGGCCTCAAGGATCATTGCATGCCTTTGTCTCCCTCCTAGTGGGTAGGTTGCCTTGTGGGTTGTTTCTTGATCACCAAGCATACTTTGCATTTGTATATCTTTGCTTTTCATGTGTTTATTAACCAAAAAGTACAAAAATATTGTCAGTCTAACCTTGTTGATTGCAGATGAAGCAATTAGGTCAAAGTCAGTCAATAGTCAGTCAAAGCAATGGATGGTGGCCATTCTTGCAGAATTTGGGCACCATGATCAATAATCAAGAGTTCATATATCTTGGGACATCATTTGAAGTCAAGTTCTCAAGGAATTAGGGTTTGGAATTCATCAGAAGTGGTCCAGTCACTCAAAACCCTAGAAAAGTCAAACTTGGTCAACTGAGGATTTAATCAGTGTTTTGATGGATGGAATTGATTTGAAGGAGCTCATTCATGCTTGTATAAGCCTCATCTATCATGTTCAACCTCATCATGGAAGAAAATCAAGTCAAACAGAAAATTTTCCAGAAATAGAAAGTGGACCTGTAATTTCAACTGCCAAAAATGGAAACTTCTTGATCCTCAACTTACATCATGATACAAGCTCCAAATGAATTTTTTCCCAACATGAAAGTTGAAGATCTTGTCTTCCCATTTTCAAAAAGTCCAAGAAATCTCAAATCCCATGTGTGGTTGTCAAGATATGATCAAATCATTTTCACCAATTTTTGAACTTCAACAAGCCATATCTCTCAAACCATAAGGCCAAATTTGGTGGGGTTTTTTCCTACAAACCACATTTTTCATCCTCTTTCCAAAAATATAAATTTCATTCATCAAAACCCTACCATTCAAAATGGCATTTTTGGACCTTTTTCATTTAAAATCAAAGTTTGACCAAACTTTGACTTTTTGAATTAGGACTTTTTCACCATTTTGCCAATTGAGATTGCTTTCATATCATGTTTGTGATTTGTTCCAAGCCATAAATCATCATCATACCACCATTACACCACCATTTGGGATTAAAATGCAAAACTTGGAAATATGCAAATAACCTCATTTGAGCAAATCAAGTACAGCAGTTCTGCAGCACACACAAAACAGCAATTGGCAAGGCCATTAGCAGCCTGTCTAAAGGCCCACTCGACCACAAACACACCTCCCTACTCACTTGTTTCCAAATTAGCAAAATAGCAAATGGTGCATTTGGAGCTAAACCAATTTACAACATGGATTAAGGATGGTAAACAGACAATATAAGCAACTTGTTCTGCTCATTTGAACCCTAGCCACCATCTAAAAAACGACAGAAACTTCATTCTCCTCTCTCTTGCATTTTTGCATTCCTGCTCGAATTGGAAGAATCAGCACAAACCACGAGCAAACTTTCATTGTTTCTTCATCCAGACATCTTTGTGAGCTCTTTTGAACCATCACTTCTCAACTGTAAACCTTCTTTCGAGCTCTGCATCTTCAAAGCATCTCCAATGGCAGTTCGAGTTATGGTTGTTTCCAAGCAAGATTGAGCCAAACCTCTTCAAGACTCCATCATTGTAGAGCATAGAGAGGAACTGTTTCAGCTTCAAACCTTCAAATAAGCACTGTTCCATTGATTTCCTCCAAACAAGTGAGTTTTTCGATTACCTTGTTTTGTCAAATAATGATATGCTTTAAGTAGGCTTTGCTTCACTGATTCTAAAGAGCTATAGTTTGTTTGAAATGATGAAATATTGCATGAGATATTTGAAAATAAAGTTTTGTGTTCAATGACATTTGTGCTTGATGCATGCTATCCAACGTGTTTCAATGAGTTTTGCTTATGGATTTGTGATGTTTATGCCTTGCTGAATCGATTGCCATGTTTAATTTTGAGTTCTGGGCACTTTGATTTTTGCTCATGGTTGAAGATGATGAATGAATGTTGTTGCTTGAACCTGCCCGGTCCAGATTTTTTCCATGATTAATATTTGCTTTGTTGTTGGTTGATGTTATATGATGTTAGTTATTGCATGAACATTGATGCTGGTTATGTTTATTTTGTTCATGGTTGATAAATGATGATGAATGTATGCTGTTGGGTTTAAACCCTAGAGCTATGCACCAGGAATTTCTCATGATTGTTTGGTTTGTTGTTTTATGATGTGTTTGCATGAAGAACATTCTCAATTGCCCTGCTCTGTGATTGATGCAATTCGAATTCTGTTTTGATGATGAACGTGGTTGATGAACATGAAGCATGCTGTTGTGTTAAAACATTTGTACCTTCCCAGAAATATTGTTTCATGAACGCATAAGTGTTGGCTGTTGTTGTTGTTTGTGATCACCTGAACCATTTCCACTGCAATTGCTATTTACCATGCTGTTTGGATTTCGCGTGTTGGTGATGAAACATGAAACTGAATATGAATGCCCTGCTGTTGTTTATGATGAAAGCATGAAGATGCATGATACATACTGATTATTGCTGCATAAACATTGCTTGCTGTTGTTCTAAAACCCTAAGCATTTCCAGAATTCTCCCTTTGATTATGTTGGTTCTGTGGATTGGTTAATGTTGCATGAGGGTAGTGTCGCATGGCCATTGTTTGCTTGTCGATTCTGGTTACATTTGTTGGTCAAAGGTTGTTTGGATGCTTGAAAATGCCAATACCATGCTGCTAAAACCCTAGGTTTTTTTTAGAAACCCAGAATTTGAGTTCATTTGGCCAGTTACTGTTTCATTGGCTGAGAGCCAATCAAAACATTTCGTTTTGCAAGGCCAAAACGCATAGCTTCAGTTAGTGAGGCGCTTATTACAAGTATGCCATCGTTGACTCCTTGTTTGACCCATTGCCATGCTATGTGCTTCATGTTGCATCCAAATTTCATCCAACTTCCACAATTAATTTCTCTTTCACATTTCATCCAAAAATTATGAAATTTTTTCCTCATGTTCATGAATGTGTCCTCTATTTTATGGTGAATTTTAATTAATTTTTCAGTGGCTGGATTTTAAATGATAATTGTTTTCCCAACATGTATGCCAAAATGACACCCTTTGCCTTTTCAATTGTGAAATACTCATGTTGAATCCAATGAGCCTGAAAGTTTTTGTGGTGAAACTAGACACATTGACCTTTGTTTCCATGTAGAGTTTATACATTTCTCATTTGTGGTTTGCTAGTTGTGAATTTTTGAACTAGGGTGTGACAATTTGTGTCACACCAATGATATGCAAATGTATGATTTTTGTTCACATGCTTCCTTACATCCAAATGACCTCAAATTTTGCATGAACCATCTATCACATGTCTAGTTTGTGTATGAATTCTCTTGGAATTAATCTTGCTGTTTTCCATTTGATTGAGAATTTTCTTCCATGCTTAGTCATTTGTTGACTTTTTGTGCTACATGTTGCCAAATCTTTTGTGAAATTCTCAAATCTTATTGTATGACCATGAAATTTCATATGTGATAACTAGACACCTCAAGCTTTGCATTGGTGTTAATCTCATTCATTTCTCTTCTGTTTTCAAATTGATATGATTTTTTGAAGTTGACCCATGCTTGTTGACTTTCACCATGCTTACTTGAATTTGGTTTGACTTCATGATTTTACTTGACTGCCTTCCTCTCATCCAAATGCCATGAAATTTTACATGCTTACCATGTTAGATGTTAGGATTGAGTGTGATTTATTTCATAATTTTTGAAAATGTTTGGGTTGACGTTTGGATGAAGTCTTGCTGTTGACTTATTTGTGATCTTTCTTGCCATGCTTTTCACTCTTTTGCATATGAAATGACCATGATGCATGATATAATTATGAATCCAATTGAGAATGCTTCTTGAATGTTTAGACTTGGTTTGGGTTGACTTTTCCTTGCTGCCTTGACTTTTTCTTTCACCTTTGACCCTAGGCTAGTCCTAGTGGTCTTCTAAGCTTATGTTGAGTTCATCTGTTTCAGGTTAAGCACCAATGCCTTGAGGATCATTCAAATGTGTTTTAGTTTGATTGTTTAATGTGCTAACCTTTGTTTTGTAGGTAACTCATATACTTGAGTCTTTGTGCCTTGCACAATTGGTCCCTCTGTGGTTGACTATTGGGTTATTTCCTTTTGATTTTGACTGTTGAGCTGTTTACTAATTGGTCTGACTTTTGCAGGTATTTTAGTTGCTTAAGTTCTCTGAACTTGCTTGCTTTGCTTTTTAGCATTTGCTTTGAGGTATAAACATTTCTTCTTCATGTAGTCTGGAGACCCGGTCTGTTATTTGACCGGGCAAACTGTCTGAAGTCCTCCTTAAGAGGCAATGCCTGTGTGTGTTTAATTTTGTCCCAAGCAGGAAAAGTCCTCATTTGAGGCAATTGGTGGAAGGTAGGGATAAGCAATCTATCCCCCACTATTCAGTGTGTCCTCTCTTTGCTCCCATTACATGGTTGAAGCATTGAGATAAAAACCCAAGATCTAATCGAGTCAATAAAGGGGAAAGAGTTCCATCTTTCTGAACTCCCCCACTTCCTATTTGATGCTCTCTCTGATCTGAGATAGAAGCAATGAGGCACACCCCTCATCTCCTTTTCATCTGCTTCACCTTAGCCTCTCAATGGCAAGGTTAAGAGCGACCTTTACCTATTACAGTGGACTTTCAAAGTCAAACCCTCTTGTGTGAGCCCCCCATTGTTTGGCTATAGAATGTGCTGTTTGATATTCATTGATTGATTGATTGCTTCATGTGCACTTGTTTGCCTGTGTATTATGCATTTATCATCATCAATTGCCATTAATGCATGATCATACCATTTGTCTGTGTGACTTTTATCATTGTTGTTTGCCCATTGAGGACAATTGTAAGTCCATTGCTTTGGCATTTGCTCCTGTGATATGGAAGGATAGAGTGTAAGACCTCATCGGTCACTCATATCTTCTGTTATCTGTTTGTATGTGAGGATACAGTTATAAGTCCCTGTAAGTTGGCATCTGTTATCCTGTGATCATAATGTTGCTTTTGTTCTTGTATGTGAGGTTGCAATTGTAAGTCCCTGTAAGTTGGCATTTGCATTCCTTTGATCATAATGTTGCTTTTGTTCTTGTATGTGAGGTTGCAATTGTAAGTCCCTGTAAGTTGGCATTTGCATTCCTTTGATCATATTGTTGCTTTTGTTCTTGTATGTGAGGATCCATTGTAAGTCCCTGTAATGTGGCATTGGATTTCCTAGGACCATACTGTGGAGTTAACCTAAGTCCAGATAGATTGGCAGTTGACTTCCATATTTCATTTTTGTTTTTCTTTTGAGGAGATTAGTGTAAGACCATTGAGTGGCATCTGATATCCATTTCTGTTTTAGGAGACTGGTGTAAATCCATCTATTGGTATCCGGTATCCGCTTTTATTTCTTTGCCTGTGGAGATTAGTGTAAGACCATTGAGTGGCCTCTGATATCCCATTTTGTTTTAGGAGATTGGTATAAGACCAGTGATTGGCATCCGATATCCGCTTTTGCTTGCTTTGTTTGTTTGTTATTATTAATTGCTATTCCAAAGGACACACTTGAATCATTTCCCATATGATCTCAAGAAGTGAACCTTCTGAGAAGTTTTACTATCCATCCTCATCCATTCATCATCCATTATGTCCTAGACTTTTCACACTATACCTTTTAAATTTGACATAAGTGTTGTGCAAACATCTTCATGTTTTCAAACTAAAAACCTGGACTCAAGTCCTTGACTTTTTTCAAACTCCATTTCATAATACTTATTTGACTTGATCTTAATTATACTTTGACTCCATTTTCATAATCATAATCAGTAACTTCACTCATTCACTTGTTTTGGCTTTGTCCATTAATCCTTTCATACATGAGCTATAGGTTTGATTTATCTTAGTGGTTGATGTTAATCTCACCTTCTGTCTTTAGTGATTGAATTATAAGTCTTCCTTGCCTATTATAGGGTTAACCCCTCCCTGGCAAGTTGAAGCTGTTCTCACATGGTGGACGTTGTTGTTTGTATAAGGTTGAGTTTTCTCCCGTGGATAACGTAAGACCTAGGGTTTGTGTTTAAAATTGAATCCAACCCACTTTTGGAAATCTTTTAGCCAAACTACGGCGTTCTGATCCTTACCTTTGATGGAAGGTACGTAGGCAACGGGTTCATCCGTTCGAACCCAATAACCTAATAACTTGTATATTCTTTTCTCATCATCCCAATCATGTTTGCACAATGTTTATGTCATAACAAATAACAATTTAGTACAACAAGTGTGAAAAGGGCTCCCTAGGAGTACCTAGGACGTAGTGGGTGCCTAACACCTTCCCATTGCGTAATTTACCCCTTACCCAGACTCTCTGATCTTTTTATTAGTTTTCTACGTGTAAAACTTCTTAGGCTTTTGTTCGCTTTTTAGCCAGTCCTTTGGATAAATAAAAGTGCGGTGGCGACTCGAAATTTCAATGTATCTCCTAGCTTATGGTTTAATCGATAGATCATATAGCGACGAATACACCGCTACAAGAACTGCTGAGCAGAATCTGAAGTCAAAAGGGAAGTCCATTCTGATGATCGAAAATGGAAAGAAACAAAACAAAAGGCCCACCAAGCAGGGTGGTAAAGGGAAAGGAAAGGAAGTTGCCAAACCTAAACTCACTGCTCCTGCTTTGAAGCCTAGTGGAGGCATAGCAAAGGAAGACACCTGCTTCCATTGCGGTAAGACCGGACACTTGAAGAGAAACTGCCCAAAGTACCTGGAAGATAAGAAGAATGGAGTAGAGACTTCAACTTCAGGTATTTTTGTTATTGAAATTAATTTATCTACTTTTGCATCATGGGTATTAGATGCTGGATGCGGTTCTCACGTTTGTACCAATGTGCAGGGGCTAAAAAGGAGTAGAGATTTGGCAAAAGGTGAAGTTGACCTACGAGTTGGCAATGGAGCAAAGGTTGCTGCTTTAGCCGTAGGAACTTATGTATTGACTTTACCTAGTGGTTTAAGAATTCAGTTAGAGAACTGTTATTATGTACCTGCAACTAGCAGGAATATTATTTCCGTTTCTTGTTTGGACAAGTTTAGTTTTTCATTCATAATATAGAACCATTATTGCTCAATTTATCTGAATGATATATTCTATGCTACTGCACAAATGAACAATGAACTATATGTCCTTGATCTTGAAATGCCTATATATAACATTAATACTAAAAGGATGAAACCTAATGAGTTAAATTCAACTTACCTTTGGCTTTGTCGATTAGCCTATATAAATGAGAAACTCATTTCCAAACTCCATAAAGATGGACTCTTGCACTCTTTTGATTATGAATCATATAAGACATGCAAATCTTTTTTAATTGGAAAGATGACAAAGTATCCATTCACAGGAAAAGGTGAAAGAGCTAATAATCTTTTGGCCCTCATACATGTGGATGTATGTGGACCACTAAACATACCAGCCAGAGGAGGTTTCAGTACTTCATCACATTTACTGATGATTTCAGTAGATATGGTTATGTGTATTTAATGAAACACAAATCAGAGTCCTTTGAAAAGTTCAATGAATTCAAGAATGAAGTATAAAACCAACTAGGTAAGAATATTAAAACTCTTCGATCAAATCGAGGTGATGAATATTTAAGCCTAAAGTTTGATGACCATCTGAAAGAGTGTGGGATTCTATCCCAACTTACTCCTCCTTGAGCACACCAATGGAATGGTGTATCTGAAAGAAGAAATTGAACCTTGTTAGACATGGTCCGATCCATGATGAGTCACGCCGATCTTCCAAACTACTTTTGGGGACATGCACTATTGACAATAACTTACACACTTAACGGTGTTCCATCCAAAAAGGTTGAGAAGACACCATATGAGATATGGAGTGGTAAGAAACCACATATGTCTTACATGAAGATTTGGGTTTGTGAAGTTTATGTGAAACGACAAATTTCAACTAAGCTTGAGCCCAAATCTGACAAATGCTTATTTATAGGGTATCCTAAAGAAACAAAAGGGTATTACTTCTACAATCCTTCTAAGGGCAAAATGTATGTCGCTCGAACTAGAGGTTTCCTAGAGACGGATTTTGTTTCCAAAGGAATCAGTGGGAGGAAAGTAGAGCTTGAATAAATTCAAGAATCATAAAGCATTGATACACCTATGAAGGAATTATAGCAGGAAACGCAACTAGTTGTGGAAGAGAAACCTGCTCAAGTAGAACAAGACCAACGTAGGGCAAACTGGATGTGTCACCTACCTGAGAGATATGGATATCTCATAATTGATCAAGGTGACGCATTACTCATGGATCAAAATGATCCTGTGACCTACCAAGAGGCCATAACTGGTCCTGAGCCTGAGAAGTGGTTAGAAGCCATGAAATCTGAAATGGATTCCATGTACACAAACAAAGTTTGGACCTTGGTAGAGCCTCCTATAGGAGTTAACCCTATAGGATGCAAGTGGTGTTGGAGAATTGCCATCCAAGGCGCAGCGGAATTTAAAAATTTCTCCATTTTAGTGATCCTTATGAATGGGCATGATCAGTGATAGAATCGTTACCTCTTGTGGCGATTCAAACCTTTGGTGCAGATCTCTGATAATGATCAAAACCTTTGATACAGATCCACGGGGCGATCACGAACGTTGAACGATGACAACGTCTCTACTCAGTCCACACGAACGGATTCCTTCAATCGCAGTGCTAGCTGTTATGAATGAAGGCTTTGAGTGAGAGAAAGAGGGAAACAAAATTCCAAGTCTCTACTTGAATTTCTGTCTGAGTGGAGTGACAATGCTTCTACCCAAGGGGTTCTATTTATAGAACCACTTGTGTGGGCTTCAAGCCAAAAAGCCCACTTAAGTGTATTTTGCCCATATCTCATAATATGCCAAAATCACTTAAGTATTTGGTACCTTACCATATTTCGTTTCCACTTAAGTGCACCGTACCTTATGATGTTCCTTAATTATTCTATCTCTCATCAATCCGTCCTTTGTGTGTGACCCTATAGGTTTTCGCGGCGTTGGCAATTATATTAAATCACGCATTTAACATAATAAACAGTGAGCGGTATCTAGCAACACATCACTGCTACCCAAGTCACGAAAATGTCATGTGATCTGACAAAACCTCCTGTGATAATAATTATGTGTATAATTACCCCTTTGCCCTTATGTCTATATTGAACACAAGGTATAGACCGTGTCACCCTTGTCCAGTTCAATATTGGGCCCATAGACATTTATCCTGTTACGCAGGATTGGCAAATTCCATCTAGGACACTCATGTCCCTCAGCATGCTTCGTGGAGTACTCATCAACTGTCTTTATGGTCATCCAGTTACGGATAACGTTGGATTAGTAATAAAGCACTCAACTCTACATCTAGGATCCATAGTGGTTTCAGGTCGAAGAGTGGTATACACTATTATCACCATGAGAATAACTTATGACACTTTGCATAACTTGCTATATAGTATTCTCATAGAGGGTCAATCCGGTATAAATATTACTCCTAATATTCATACCTATGTTTAAGACTTGATAACTCTTTATCCATGATCCATGAGATGTGATCATCAGTCTACAAACATAATAGTCTTAATGCTTTAATGTTATCCCACTTCACATTAAAGCTCGACTACGGATACTTTAAGAATAGTGCCCTTATGTTTAATGTGTTCTCATGATTATGTCACACTTAATACATTAAACAGACTATCTATTCTAGGGACTTTATTAATCAACCATAATAAAGAAAATGCCTTTTATTATTAATAAATAATTCGATACAAGTACCAAAAGTATTGGCCTCTAGGGCTTACACCAACAATCTCCCACTAGCACTAGAGCCAATCAGACATACCCCGTATGCCCATTGATCTAGTATGGCCATCATGCTTCTGCTGCGCAAGAGGCTTTGTCAGTGGGTCAGCTATATTGTCTAGTGTAGGTACTTTACATATTTTCACATCTCCTCTATCTATTATCTCTCGAATGAGATGATAACGCCTAAGTATGTGTTTGGATCGTTGGTGAGATCTAGGCTCCTTAGCTTGTGCGATAGCACCATTGTTATCACAATAGAGACCAATGGGATCCACAATGCTAGGGACTATGCCAAGTTCACTAATGAACTTCCTGATCCAAACAGCTTCCTTTGCTGCACTTGAGGCAGCAATATACTCGGCCTCGGTCGTAGAATCAGCAACTGTATCTTGCTTTGAACTTTTCCAGCTCACAGCGCCACCGTTCAAGCAAAACACATAACCAGATTGCGATCTAAAGTCATCCTTATCTGTCTGGAAGCTAGCATCAGTGTAACCAATTACAGCCAACTCTTCCTGACCTCCATATATCAAGAATGATTCCTTAGTCCTTCTCAAGTACTTAAGGATGTTCTTAACAGCTACCCAATGGGCATCACCAGGATCAGATTGGTACCTACTCGTTGCACTTAAAGCATACGAGACATCTGGTCGAGTACATAACATGGCATACATGATAGATCCTATTGCAGATGCATATGGAATCTTATTCATGTGTTCCCTTTCTTCATTAGTTGAAGGGGATTGTGTTTTTGACAGACACAGGCCATGTTGCATAGGTATGAATCCTTTCTTGGAATCATGCATATGAAAGCGTCTTAGCACTTTGTCTATGTATGTACTCTGACTTAGGTCAAGCAGTTTTTGTGATCTATCTCTATAGATTCTGATTCCTAATATATAGGCTGCTTCACCTAGGTCCTTCATAGAAAAGCATTTCCCCAACCAAGTCTTTACTTGTTGCAGGGTAGGGATATCGTTTCCAATGAGTAATATGTCATCTACATATAACACCAGGAACACGATCATGCTCCCACTAACCTTCTTGTAGACACAAGGCTCATCTTCGTTCTTGATGAATCCATATTGTTTTACCGTTTCATCAAAACGAAGATTCCAGCTTCTGGAAGCTTGCTTCAATCCATAGATTGATCTTTGTAGCTTACATATCTTATGGGCTTCTTCTGGTATGTCAAATCCTTCAGGCTGTGTCATGTACACATCCTCAAGAAGATTCCCGTTAAGGAAAGCAGTTTTGACATCCATCTGCCATATTTCATAATCATGATATGCAGCAATAGCAAGTAAAATCCGAACAGATTTAAGCATTGCAACTGGTGAAAAGGTTTCATCATAGTCAACCCCATGAATTTGTTTATATCCTTTTGCAACCAGTCTTGCTTTATAGGTATGTACCTTACCATCCATGTCAGTCTTCTTTTTGAAGACCCACTTGCATCCTATAGGATTAACTCCTACAGGAGGCTCTACCAAGTTCCAAACTTGGTTCGTGTACATGGAATCTATTTCGGATTTCATGGCCTCTAGCCACTTCTCAGACTCGGGACCAAATATGGCCTCTTGGTAGGTCACAGGCTCATCTTGATCCATGAGTAATACATCACCTTGATCTGTTATGAGATATCCATATCTCTCAGGTAGGTGACGTATCCTGCCTGACCTACGCTGGTCTTGTTCTACTTGAGCAGGTTGCTCTTCCACAACCATTTGTGTTTCCTGCTCTAATTCCTCCATAGGTGTATCGATGCTTTGTGATTCTTGAATTTCTTCAAGCTCTATTTTCCTCCCACTGGTTCCTTTGGAAATAAAATCCTTTTCTAGGAAAACTCCAGTTCGAGCGACAAACACTTTGCCCTCAGAAGGATTGTAGAAGTAATACCCTCTTGTTTCTTTAGAATATCCCACAAATAAGCATTGGTCAGATTTGGGCTCAAGCTTAGTTGAAATTTGTCGTTTCACATAAACTTCGCAACCCCAAATCTTCATGTAAGACATATGTGGTCTCTTACCACTCCATATCTCATATGGTGTCTTATCAACCTTTTTGGATGGAACACGGTTAAGTGTGTAAGTTGCGGTCAACAGCGCATGTCCCCAAAAGGAGTTTGGAAGATCGGCTTGACTCATCATGGATCGGACCATGTCCAACAGGGTTCGATTTCTTCTCTCAGACACACCATTCCATTGGGGTGTTCCAGGAGGAGTGAGTTGGGATATGATCCCACACTCTTTCAGATGGTCATCAAACTCTAGGCTTAAATATTCACGACCTCGATCTGATCGAAGAGCTTTAATATTCTTACCTAGTTGGTTTTGTACTTCATTCTTGAATTCTTTGAACTTTTCAAAGGACTCTGATTTGTGTTTCATTAAATACACATAACCATATCTACTGAAATCATCAGTGAATGTGATGAAGTACTGAAAACCTCCTCTGGCTGATATGTTCAGTGGACCACATACATCAGTATGTATGAGGGCCAAAAGATCATTAGCTCTTTCACCTTTTCCTGTGAATGGAGACTTTGTCATCTTTCCAATTAAACAAGATCTGCATGTCTCATATGATTCATAATCAAAAGAGTCCAACAGTCCATCTTTATGAAGTTTGGAAATGCGTTTCTCATTTATGTGGCCTAATCGACAATGCCAAAGGTAAGTTGGATTTAACTCATTAGGTTTCATCCTTTTGGTATTAATGTTATAAATAGGCATTTCAAGATCAATGACATATAGTCCATTGTTCATTTGTGCAGTTGCATAGAATATATCATTCAAATAAATTGAACAACAATTGTTCTTTATTATGAATGAAAACCCGAACTTGTCCAAACAAGAAACGGAAATAATATTCCTGCTAATTGCTGGTACATAATAACAGTTCTCTAACTGAATTATTAAACCACTAGGTAAAGTCAATTCATAAGTTCCTACGGCTAAGGCAGCAACCTTTGCTCCATTACCAACTCGTAGGTCGACTTCACCTTTTGCCAATTTTCTACTCCTTTTTAGTTCTTGTACATTTGTACAAATGTGAGAACCGCATCCAGTATCTAATACCCACGATGCAGAAGTAGATAAATTAATTTCAATAACAAAAATACCTGAAGTTGGAGTCTCTACTCCATTCTTCCTATCTTCCAGGTACTTTGGGCAGTTCCTCTTCCAGTGTGCGGTCTTACCGCAATGGAAGCAGGTGCCTTCCTTTTCTATGCTTCCACTAGGCTTCAAAGCAGCACTAGTGGGTTTGGGTTTGGCAACTTCCTTGCCTTTCCCTTTATTATGTTTGAGGACAATCCTCATGTCTCGGTACCAATCCAGAAAATTTGTCCCAGACAATTTTTCTTTGTCAAGGTTTGATCGCAATATGTTGTTAGAGGTGTTTGTTGTCATGGTAATCTACACAAAGATTAATGAAAATATAAGTATCATTGACATATTTAATTAGGCCTTTAATTAAACATGCTCCCACTATTTTACTCAAAACAAATGACCCTCATCATCTGATTCGGAAAATCCCGTTGGAAGATTTTCTAGTGGGTCGAGATCCATATTTCACTTCGTTCTAAGTCCGCGTAGGCGGATTACACAAAACTAGGTTATTTTAGGTAGGAACTCCTTCCAATTGTATCTCATACAACTCTCGAAAATTTCAGTTGGGTGAATAACTCCTTATTCTAATCCATCATATGGATTATTCCCAACTCTTGCTTCTAAACATATATATAATCTTATTATAATTTGTTTAGTTAAGTTTGACCCATTGTTTTAACAGTTGGATATTACAATTATCCCATCGCACCTTACTAATATATAGATCATGCACCTCACGTAGGCGAAACCTACATTATCCATTACTAGTCTTGATGAGTGTTAAAACTTGGAAAGCATAAACTTAATATTTAATTTTGAGGGAATTGCAATTTTTCTGATCTCACCGTTTATCATATAAACCGTCTCTCACATGCATCAACATACATTCACATGCATCAACATACATACAAAATGAAACAGTTATGGCCCCTAGCGCAATTGTTCTCCCAAGCCAATGAGAGAACCTAAGCTAACCTACAACGATCTAAGCTTCTCCAAGCAAGATCTTCAAGGTTGTCCTCCTTTGGCGCCGACTTCTTTGCTTTCTTCATATCATTACATTACATGAAAGAAACTCGTTTTACATACGAGGGAGTGAGATGAGAAAAGAAGTTACATTTGGGAGATTAAGAGAGAGGCACGACACGCAGGTCGTATTTTAAAAACCCAAAACAAAACAAAGAAAAACTAAGGCCATAACCGATCACCACAAGACAATAATAAACACTTTATTATTATTATAATTAATTCCTTTAATTAATCAAATTAAATTTCGACGACCGATCATCACATTTTAATGAACAATTCATTTAAAATCGATGTCGCTTTTCGTATCAACACTTGACACTTTTAAGGCACTGAGTTAGCCGAATGGGCGAAAATTTCCTTGCGTTAACCGGTTAACCATATGCGTTAACCGGTTAACACTGTTTTGAAATCTGAAAAAATTGTTTTCTGCCTTGCGTTAACCGGTTAACCAAATGCGTTAACCGGTTAACACTGTTTGAAAATGTCTTGGAAAACTGTTTTCCGCCTTGCGTTAACCGGTTAACCAAATGCGTTAACCGGTTAACACTGTTTGAAAATCTAAAAAATTTATTTCGCATTCCGTTAACCGGTTAACCATACGCGTTAACCGGTTAACACTGTTCCAAAAGGTGTTTAGGAAACACAACTCTTGTGCGTTAAAACCCCAATCGCATAACTCTCTGACAACACAACCCTTGTGCCGTCACTAACCCTAATGCACCAATTTCAGACCGTCAAACACGTCTCGATTGTTAATTCAGTATGATTGATCAACACGTCATTGCTTCACCATACTAATGTCGGATCAAGAAGCAAACGACCATTGATCGCTCAAAGGAAAACAATCATCGAGGTTTTTGAATGAACGAAACAAGAATGTTATATCATATATAATGTATTTTGCATCAGGGTTACATATATCACATATATGTAACTTGATCGATCTCAATTTAATTTATGATTCATTCTGTTTTAATCATATTATTACATAACAAAAACAGATATCAGATTCATGGTTTCGTAAGTGGCTCTGATACCACTGTTGGAGAATTGCCATCCAAGGCGCAGCGGAATTTAAAAATTTCTCCATTTTAGTGATCCTTACGAATGGGCATGATCAGTGATAGAATCGTTACCTCTTGTGGCGATTCAAACCTTTGGTGCAGATCTCTGATAATGATCAAAACCTTTGATACAGATCCACAGGGCGATCACGAACGTTGAACGATGACAACGTCTCTACTCAGTCCACACGAACGGATTCCTTCAATCGCAGTGCTAGCTGTTATGAATGAAGGCTTTGAGTGAGAGAAAGAGGGAAACAAAATTCCAAGTCTCTACTTGAATTTCTGTCTGAGTGGAGTGACAATGCTTCTACCCAAGGGGTTCTATTTATAGAACCACTTGTGTGGGCTTCAAGCCAAAAAGCCCACTTAAGTGTATTTTGCCCATATCTCATAATATGCCAAAATCACTTAAGTATTTGGTACCTTACCATATTTCGTTTCCACTTAAGTGCACCGTACCTTACGATGTTCCTTAATTATTCTATCTCTCATCAATCCGTCCTTTGTGTGTGACCCTATAGGTTTTCGCGGCGTTGGCAATTATATTAAATCACGCATTTAACATAATAAACAGTGAGCGGTATCTAGCAACACATCACTGCTACCCAAGTCACGAAAATGTCATGTGATCTGACAAAACCTCCTGTGATAATAATTATGTGTATAATTACCCCTTTGCCCTTATGTCTATATTGAACACAAGGTATAGACCGTGTCACCCTTGTCCAGTTCAATATTGGGCCCATAGACATTTATCCTGTTACGCAGGATTGGCAAATTCCATCTAGGACACTCATGTCCCTCAGCATGCTTCGTGGAGTACTCATCAATTGTCTTTATGGTCATCCAGTTACGCATAACGTTGGATCAGTAATAAAGCACTCAACTCTATATCTAGGATCCATAGTGGTTTCAGGTCGAAGAGTGGTATACACTATTATCACCATGAGAATAACTTATGACACTTTGCATAACTTTCTATATAGTATTCTCATAGCGGGTCAATCCGGTATAAATATTACTCATAATATTCATACCTATGTTTAAGACTTGATAACTCTTTATCCATGATCCATGAGATGTGATCATCAGTCTACAAACATAATAGTCTTAATGCTTTAATGTTATCCCACTTCACATTAAAGCTCGACTACGGATACTTTAAGAATAGTGCCCTTATGTTTAATGTGTTCTCATGATTAAGTCACACTTAATACATTAAACAGACTATCTATTCTAGGGACTTTATTAATCAACCATAATAAAGAAAATGCCTTTTATTATTAATAAATAATTCGATACAAGTACCAAAAGTATTGGCCTCTAGGGCTTACACCAACAAGTGGGTCTTCAAAAAGAAGACTGGCATGGATGGCAAGGTACATACCTATAAGACAAGACTGGTTTCAAAAGGATATAAACAAATTCATGGGGTTGACTATGATGAAACCTTTTCACCAGTTGCAATGCTTAAATCTGTTCGGATTTTAGTTGCTATCGCTGCATATCATGATTATGAAATATGACAAATGGATGTCAAAACTGCTTTCGTTAATTGGGACCTTCTTGAGGCTGTGTACATGACATAACCTGAAGGATTTGACATACCAGAAGAAGCCCAAAAGATATGCAAGTTACAAAGATCAATATATGGATTGAAGCAAGCTTCCAGAAGCTGGAACCTTCATTTTGATGAAACAGTAAAACAATATGGATTTATCAAGAATGAAGATGAGCCTTGTGTCTACAAGAAGGTTAGTGGGAGCATGATCCTCTTCCTGGTATTATATGTAAATGACATATTACTCATTGGAAACGATGTCCCTACCCTGCAATAAGTAATGACTTGGTTGGGGAAATGATTTTCTATGAAGGGCCTAGGTGAATCAACCTATATATTAGGAATCAGGATCTATAGAGATAGATCACAAAAACTGCTTGGCCTAAGTCAGAGTACATACATAGACAAAGTGCTGAGACGCTCTAATATGCATGATTCCAAGAAAGGATTCATACCTATGCAACATGGCATGTGTCTATCAAAAACACAATCTCCTTCAACTAAGGGAGAAAAGGATCGCATGAATAAGATTCCATATGCATCTGCAATAGGATCTATCATGTATGCCATGTTATATACTCGACCAGATGTCTCATATTCTTTAAGTGCAACGAGTAGGATCTATCACTGATCCCGATGATGCTCATTCGATAGCTGCCAAGAATATCCTTAAGTATTTGAGAAGGGCTAAGGACTCATTCTTGATATATGAAGGTCAGGAAGAGCTTGCTATAATTGGATACACCGATGCTAGCTTCCAGAGAGATAAGAATGACTTTAGATCGCAATCTGGTTATATGTTATGCTTTAGCGGTGGCGCTGTGAGCTGGAAAAGTTCAAAGAAAGATACAATTGCTAATTCTACAACCGAGGCCGAGTCTATTGCTTCCTCAAGTCCAGTAAAGGAAGTTTTTTGGATCAAAAGGTTCATTAGGGAACTTAGCACAATTCCTAGTATTGTGGATCCCATTGATCTCTATTGTGATAAAAATGGTTCTATCTCACAAGCTAAGGAGCCTAGATCTCATCAACGATCCAAACACATACTTAGGCGTTATCACCTCATTCGAGAGATAATAGATAGAGGAGATGTGAAAATATGTAAAGTACCTACACTTGACAATATTACTGACCCACTAGCAAAGCCTCTTGCGCAACAGAAGCATGATGGCCATACTAGATCTATGGTTATTAGGGGTATGCCTGATTGGCTCTAGTGCTAGTGGGAGATTGTTGGTGTAAGCCCTAGAGGCCAATACTTTTGGTACTTGTATCGAATTATTTATTAATAATAAAAGGCTTTTTCTTTATTATGTTTGTTTAATAAAGTCCCTAGAATAGCTAGTCCGTTTAATGTATCAAGTATGACTTAATCATGAGATCCCATTAAACATAAGGACACTATTATTAAAGTATCCTTAGTCGAGCTTTGTTGTGAAGTGGGATAACATTAAAGCATTAAGACTATTACGTATATAGACTGATGATCACATCTCATGGATCATGGATAAGGAGTTATCAAGTCTTAAACATAGGTATGAATATTAGGAGTAATATTTATACTAGATTGACCCGCTATGAGAATACTACATAGAATCTTATGCAAAGTATCATAAGTTATTCTCATGGTGATAGTGGTGTATACCACCCTTCGACCTGAAACCACTATGGACCCTAGATGTAGAGTCGAGTTCTTTATTGCTGATCAAACATTGTCTGTAATTGGATAACCATAAAGACAATTGATGGATACTCCATGAAGCATGATGAGGGACATGAGTGACCTAGATGTAATTTTCCCATCCTGCATAACAGGATAAATGTCTAAGGGTCCAATATTGAACTGGATAAGGATGACACGGTCTATGCTTTGTGTTCAATATAGACATAAGGGGAAAAAGGGTAATTGTACACACAAGTATTATCACATGACATTTTCGTGTCTTGGGTAGTAGTGATGTGTTACTAGATACCGCTTACTATTTATTATGTTAAATACGTGATTTAATATAATTTCCAATGTCGTGAAAACCTATAGGGTCACACACAAAAGGACGGATTGATGAGAGATAAAATGAATAAGAAACACCTTAAGGTATGGTGCACTTAAGTGAATTGTAGAATATCGTAAGGTACGGTGCACTTAAGTAGAATATAAAATATGGTAAGGTACCACACGCTTAAGTGATTTTCGGTATACCATAAGATATGGGCCACATACACTTAAGTGGGCTTTTTAGCTTGCAGCCCATACAAGTGGTTCTATAAATCGATCCCTTGTGCAGAAGCATTTAGCTTGATGAATTTTTGTTTCTCCCTTTCTCTCACTCAAATCCTTCATTCGTAGCAGCTAGCACTGAGACTAAAGGATTTCGTTCGTGTGAACTGAGTAGAGGTGTTGTCACCATTCAACGCTCGTGATCACTCCTTAGATCTGAATAAAAGATTTCAATCGCCATAAGAGGTAACTGTTTCTATCACTGATCATGCCCATTCGTAAGGATCACTAAAGGAACAAATTTAATTTCCGTTGCGCTTTGGATCACAATTTTCCTTCATCGTTACATGTAAGTCAAACCCGTTTTCCCGACAGAGCAAGCATTAAGAACAACAAGAGAATAAATTAATTATGAAAAAGAGATTGCCATTGCAATAATAATATCAGAGTTATTACAGATTCAAATCAGGGACATCCCCTAGCATTGCAGGGTTTAGCTACTCATAGAAATAAAATAAAGCATAATTGAAATTATTGTCATTATAGATAAATTAAGATGAATTGATCTTCAATCGCGAATAGCTCCTGAAAATATGAATCCACCTTCAAAATCTGAGTTCTCCAGCCTTTAAAACGTGTATTTACCTTCAAAAATCGACTGACCCTCGAAAAATCATGTTTCCGGGTTAAATAGACACGTTTTGGGCTTCTTGAGATTTTAAGCCTCATTACAAGTAATACCTTCCCTATTACACGTAATGCCCTATTCATTTCCTCGGTCTTCTATGCGTAAGCATCCTTGTAGACGTTCCAAGCATGTCATTCCGCGTAATTCCTTCCCTGTTATGCGTAAGGGCAGAAGCTCATTTTTCCCTCGCTTCTGTTGAAACTCGTACCATACGCGTATGAGGATGAGGCAATACGCGTAATGGCTTGGCATTACACGTAGGGGCAACAAATTTTTAGATCTGATACGCATATGACCAAGTTGATATGAGTATGGGCAAACAATTATGAATTAGCTTTCATTTGCCTCTGCTCCCACGTCATTCCGAGTTATGACGCTCTAATTATGATCAAAATACCACACATCTATCATGCTGAATAATAGACTTTTCCAATTTTTTGGAAAATTCTCTATGTTCCTTTTTCGACCATATCATTGACTTCCTCCGACCTACAAAACACGTTAATCTTCCCCAATAAGTGATTAAAATATAGATAAATATGAAATTAAAGAAACGGACATATAAACCACTCAAACTATATGAAAATGCAAATAATTTGCATACTTTCACATGTTAAAATGATAATAACTATAACACAAATGGTGATTGATCAAATTTATCACTCAAAATCATACCCTAAAACATCCAATTTCTCATCAATTTTCAAGAACACAATAACCACATACCAATACACACAATTACAAATCAAAACATAACATAAGAAAACAATACCATCGTCATTATTCATCAATATTCATCACAGAACAAACCATATTGGAGGTCAAGGGAACCTCTCTACTCATTCATGATTTAGAACCGTTAGATGAACAATTTCCCCTACCTTGTGATTGCATAAAATTCTTGGTCGATCCTTGACTTTTTCTCTCCTAAGCCCTAAGCCTCTTTTCATCTTTCTCTCAAAACACGTACTGTAACCTCTATCCCCTCACAATTCTCTTTTTTTAATCAAAAACCTAATTCCCTACTTAGGATATCCGCATCTTAACCTTAATAGTTTTTCGTAATGCCTACCTTGTCCTCACTTACTCAACATAAGCCCAATATTGCCCTTCCCCTATTTATTTTCTATTTTTATTTCATTTAAGTTATTATAATTTTATTACTTTCTCTCTAATAATATAAATAAATAAATAAATAAATTCACTAAAAGTTATTTTACACATATTTTCTTCAATTAATAATTGAAACTCTAACATTTTAACTGTTCTACCACTT
This sequence comes from Lathyrus oleraceus, assembly GCF_024323335.1. Taxonomy (NCBI): domain Eukaryota; kingdom Viridiplantae; phylum Streptophyta; class Magnoliopsida; order Fabales; family Fabaceae; genus Lathyrus; species Lathyrus oleraceus. The sequence goes on along the minus strand of NC_066585.1, from coordinate 276,334,298 downwards.
CTACACTATCTTTCTCAACCACCCCCTACACCCACACACATGAAACACATAATTCATACAAAATACATAATTAAATCAAATAAAGTTAAATAGAATACATTACTAAAATTGGGGTGTTGCAGATGGAGCGTTGAAGATATCCCTATGTCGTTGACATTGCTCACGCTTTTTCATGTAATCCTGGGCATCTTTATCCACGGTCGGCTAGAAAGTATCCTACTCTTAGAATATTTTTTTCAATGCTCTGGTCCCAAGATGTTTCATCGATTATCCCCCTCGTGTAGTTCTAAAAGTGTGTAAGTGTCTTTCTCCTTCCTTGAGAACTTCAACAAGGACGTAGATGAGCCTCTTTCATACAAAGTTCCTCCAACCATACTATATTCACTAGCCCTTCTCATTACTAGGGTAGCCTATGATGGATCACATGGAATACTCCCTAGCTCAATATACTCTCGAATTAGGGACATCTAAGATGGAGAGACGACGTTGTCTATGTCCGACACTATCTTCCCCGAGGACTTGATGCTCATGTCTTTCCTAGTCTCCTGGACGAAAGAGTAATTAATATTGGGGTTCCTTGTAACACCCTTCTAAATACCCCAAATTATTATAATTAAAATAACAATATATTCATCAGAGTAATTATGCCCCGAAGGGTGTCACACAATCATTTCACTACATTCATCAAATGTCCTGTCATGCTCATTTATTTAAATCAAAATAAGGTCTTTTGCATAATTCGCAGCGGAATCAAATTCAACATCAATGTAAAACATGTAACACTATACATGTAAATCATCCAACAACCAATATCAAATTAATTAAAACATTCCCTCCCGATGTTACATCTATCAGAGCATGACCCATAAGAAACTACTCTAGACTCCAAGCATAAGCTTCTACTCAACTCATTTCTCGTTACCTGAAAAATAGGTGTAAGGGTGAGTTCCTCAATCAATATAATAAGCATTATAGAACAACATGTAATGCCAAGTAATTAACACATTAATTCACCCTAATCAGACTACGCATTCAGCAACAGCAATATCCATTCAAGCATCATAATCAACGGTAAAATCTCAATCACATTCAACATTAACAGCACAACATACAACACACATATAATACTGGAATACATCCATTCATATTATATGCCATACATTCATTATGCAATGAGACTCTATGCATGCGGTACCGACTATTTGTGAACATATAGTTCAACCTCACCGTCCAAATCCAGGCACGGCTACCAAGCTCACTAGTCCCACTCATTTGAGACATAGTGACTCACTCACTAATTCCTCACCATGGGAATTAGCTACCACCCCAAATGGGCCATGAAATGCACGCTACTCACCTAGCATGCAAACAATCAACAACAGTCCAAAAAATGACTAAACTCACTAATTCCTCACCATGGGAATTAGCTACCACCCGAAGGCCACAATATGCATGCTAATCACTTAGCAATGCAACATCAACAATAATCCAGAATAGACACATGCTCACACTCTAAGCCATAATACAGTCTATTCACAAATGTATACATTCACATCATCATGTATACCATCACACATCATCAACATAATTAATCACAAAAGCATATCATGTCATGCCATAAAAGCAACCACAGTATTAGCACACTCTACTAATACCTATGCCACTCAAAACAACGGGAAATGATCCCTATCACATCATATCTCAGCTAAGTCGCATCACTCAGCCTAAACAACCAAAAACTGCGCAACAGTAGCACAGCAAAAACACAATTCCGCCCATACGCGTATTGCCTCTGCCATACGCGTATTGCCCAAACCTGGCCAAACTCATACGCGTAATGCCCACTCTCATACGCGTATTGCGCATTTCCTCGCCCAACTCATACGCGTATCACCTGTCTCATACGCGTATGATACGCGTAACAATATCCCATTACGCGTACCAACAGAGACCAATTTACGTTCAAAATGTCATCTTTTTCTCCCATACGCGTAAGGCTTCCCCCCATACGCGTACCAACATCTCATACGCGTATTGCCTAGTGCCATACGCGTATGACCAGAAACCAGAGCTCACAGATCTGCAATGGCTTTCTCTGCTACGAGATCTACCCAATTCAACCTTCTACAGTCCCAATTTTACACACAATTCATTCCTATCATCTATCACTAATCATACACTTTCGATTTTCACAATTTGCTAACCTTTCCATCTCAAATTCCTACGAATTTCGTCAATTATAATCAAATTTTCGTTCATCTCAAAAGTTTCACAATTCAGCATATATCATCCAATCAGAGGTAAAACAATGGTCTGTTACTACCCAGTACATATCATCCCATAATACCCGTTAGTTGATGATAAACCCCCCTTACCTGAGTTAATCCGGCAGCCTCTGAGCTCCAAGCTTCTCCTTCCTTCAACCTTCGTTCTCTGGTTCTCTTTTTGCCCTTTCTGCCTCTTTTCCCCTTTCACGTGAAAACCTTTTTCCAAAAATTGGGACTTTTTATTATTCCAACTTATATATTCCAATAATATTATTCCACTAAATAATTATCCCAATAATTATTATTCCAAAATAATAATAAAATATAATAATCCAACTTCCAATTATTCAATTAGATTAATAAATAAAATATTAATTTAAATTAAATAATTAGCTTTGTTTAATTGGGGTGTTACAACTCTCCCCCACTAAAAGAGTTTTCGTCCTCGAAAACATACCTCAATCGAACAACTCCGGATAAGCCTCCTTCATCTGGCTCTCCAGTTCCCAAGTCACATTGCCACCTGCTGGTCCTCCCCAAGCTACCTTCACCAAAGCAATCTCTTTACCCCGCAACTGCTTCAACTCTCGATCCTCGATCCTCATAGGTGATGTTTCAACAGTCAGGTTATCTCTCACCTGTACATCATCTACTTGGACTACATGCGACGGATCATGAATGTACCTCCTCAACTGAGACACATGAAAAACATCATGCAAATTCGCAAGCGACGGCGGTAAAGCGATACGATAGGCTACCTCTCCTATCCTCTCCAAAATCTGATAAGGACCAATAAATCGAGGTGTCAACTTCTTCAACTTCAAAGCTCGACCAACACCGGTTATCGGAGTAACACGAAGAAACACATGGTCTCCCTCTTGGAACTCAAGTGACTTCCTCCTCTTATCATGATAACTCTTCTGACGACTCTGAGCAATTCTCATCTTCTCCTGAATCATCTTAATCTTTTCTGTAGTCTGTTGAACAATCTCCGGTCCAACCACAGCACTCTCACCGGACTCATACCAACATAAAGGTGTCCGACATCTCCTACCATACAAAGCTTCAAACGGTGCCATGCCAATACTCGAATGAAAACTATTGTTATAGGTAAACTCAATCAATGGCAAATAACAATCCCAAGCACCTCCTTTTTCCAAAACACAAGCTCTCAAAAGATCCTCTAATGACTGAATTGTCCTCTCAGTCTGACCATCAGTTTGCGGATGATATGCAGAACTCAATCTCAGCTTAGTTCCCAAAGCTCTCTGCAAACCTTCCCAAAACTTCGATGTAAATCTAGGATCTCTGTCCGAAACAATACTCGACGGAATACCATGCAAACTTACAATCTTCTCAATATACAACTCAGCTAGCCTCTCTAACGGATAATCCATTCTGATCGGAATGAAATGAGCCGACTTTGTCAATCTGTCAACAATCACCCAAATAGCCTCAAAATTCTTACTTGTCCTCGGCAAACCAGAAACAAAATCCATACTGATACTATCCCACTTCCACTCTGGAATAGCCAACGGTTGCATTATCCCAGACGGCTTCTGATGCTCAATCTTTGACTTCTGACAAGTCAAACAGGAATAAACAAAACTTGCAATTTCTCTTTTCATTCCCGGCCACCAAAATAACCTTTTCAAATCATGATACATCTTCGTAGCTCCAGGATGAATACTCAAACCACTACGATGTCCCTCTTCAAGAATACTCTTCTTAAGCCCAGTAACATCCGGAATACACACTCGATTACCAAATCTCAAAACACCATTCTCATCAACTCTGAATTCACCACCCTGACCTTGATTCACTAAAGTCAACTTATCAACCAAAAGCATATCGGATTTCTGACCCTCTCTGATCTCATCCAGAATATTACTCGTCAACTTCAACATCCCCAATTTAACACTATTGTGAGTACTCTCACACACCAAACTCAAATCTCTAAACTGCTCAATTAAATCCAACTCTTTAACCATTAACATAGACATATGTAAGGATTTCCGACTCAATGCATCAGCCACTACATTTGCTTTACCCGGATGGTAATTCAAACCAAAATCATAATCCTTCAGAAATTCTAACCATCTTCTCTGTCTCATATTCAGCTCTTTCTGATCAAACAAATACTTTAAACTCTTATGGTCACTGAAAACCTCAAATCTTGATCCATACAAGTAATGCCTCCACAACTTCAAAACAAACACTACAGCTGCCAACTCTAAATCGTGCGTCGGATAGTTCCTTTCATGAACCCTCAGTTGTCTCGAAGCATAAGCTATAACCTGCTTATTCTGCATCAACACACCACCTAGACCCAACAATGAAGCATCACAATAAACTTCAAATGGTTCCGACGAACTCGGTAATATCAGAATAGGAGCAGTAGTTAACCTTCTCTTTAACTCTTGGAAACCTTCTTCACATTTTGAGTCCCAAACAAACGCTTGCCCTTTTCTGGTCAACATTGTCAACGGTAACGCCAACTTGGAAAATCCCTCAATGAATTTTCTATAATAACCTGCAAGTCCAAGAAAACTCTTTATCTCAGAAACTGACTTCGGAGCTTCCCACTTAGATACCGCTTCTATCTTAGAAGGATCAACAACAACACCACCTCTTGAAATCACATGACCAAGGAAACTGACCTCTTCCAACCAAAATTCACACTTTGACAGTTTAGCAAATAACTTCTTTTCTCGTAGAACTCCCAACACCACTCTCAAATGTTCAGCATGCTCTTCTTCAGATTTCGAATACACCAAAATGTCATCAATAAACACCACGACAAACTGATCTAGATACGGATGAAAAATCCTATTCATATACTCCATAAATACTCCAGGCGCATTAGTCACACCAAAAGGCATTACAGAATACTCATAATGTCCATACCTCGTTCTGAAAGCAGTCTTCTGAATATCTTCAGTTTTCACACGTATCTGATGATACCCAGATCTCAAGTCTATCTTGCTGAACACACTAGCACCAACCAATTGATCCATCAAATCATCAATCCTCGGTAAAGGATACCGATTCTTGATCGTCACTTTATTCAATTGCCTGTAGTCCACACACAACCTCATAGTACCTTCCTTCTTCTTAACCAATAGCACTGGTGCACCCCACGGTGACACACTCGGACGAATAAATTTCTTATCCAACAAATCTTCCAACTGACTCTTCAATTCAGCTAGCTCAACAGCAGACATACGATACGGAGCCATCGATATCGGTCTAGTACCAGGTACCAAATCAATCGAGAACTCAACTTCACGCTCTGGCGGTAATTCACTCACTTCTTCCGGAAACACATCAGGAAAATCACACACCACAGCGAGATCGCCAATCACCAGTTTATCTTTAGCTTCCAAAGTTGCTAACAGCATAAACAACTCTGCCCCCTCTGCCACTTCCTCATTCACCTGCCTGGCTGATAGAAACAAACTCTTTCCTTCCTCAATCTCAGGAAAGATCACAGTCTTATCAAAACAGTTGATATAAACTCGGTTAGACACCAACCAGTTCATACCCAGGATAACATCAATTTGCACTAATGGAAGACACACAAGATCTATCCCAAAATCCCTACCAAAAATACTCAAAGGGCAACTCAGACAAACAGAAGTAGTAGTCACTGAACCCTTCGCAGGAGTATCAATCACCATACTACCAAGCATCTCAGATATCTCTAACTTAAGTTTCACAGCACAATCCAAAGATATAAAAGAATGAGTAGCACCTGTGTCAATAATAGCTACAAGAGGAAAGCCATTAATATAACACGTACCTCGGATCAAACGATCATCTGCAAAAGTCTCAGAACCTGATAAAGCAAAAACCTTGCCTCCTGACTGATTTTCTTTCTTCGGCTTAGGACACTGTGGACTGATATGACCCACCTCTCCACAGTTGAAGCAAGTCACAGTCTTCAACCGGCAATCTGCAGCCAAATGACCACCTTTCCCACATTTGAAACACTTCTTCTCATTACTGGTGCACTCATGGATACGATGTCCAGCCTGACCACACCTGTAACACTTAGCAGGAGCACTAGAGTCTCCCCCACTAGGCCTCTTCATCCCACTCTGTCTCTGGAAACCTTTGCCAGCTGCATACGGTTTCCCACGATCAATCTGATTCTTACCTTTCCTATCAACCCTTTGCTGATAGCTCTCTGCTCTAGCCTTGGAATCCTGTTCGAAAATCCTGCAACAGTCAACCAAATCAGAAAACACTCTAATCCTCTGATATCCAATAGCCTGCTTGATCTCGGGACGCAACCCGTTCTCAAACTTCACACATTTTGAAAATTCCCCAGCAGCCTCAGCATAGGGAGTATAATACTTCGACAGCTCTGTGAACTTCGCAGCATACTCAGTAACCGACCTGTTACCCTGTTTCAATTCCAAGAATTCTATTTCTTTCTTCCCTCTGACATCCTCTGGAAAATACTTTCTCAGGAATCTTTCTCTGAACACAGCCCAAGTAATCTCAGCATTTCCCGCAGTTTCCAACTCAGTGCGGGTAGCAACCCACCAATCATCAGCTTCTTCTGACAGCATATGTGTACCGAACCTGACCTTCTGGTTATCAGCACACTCAGTTACTCTGAAGATCCTCTCTATCTCCTTCAACCACTTCTGAGCACCATCTGGATCGTATGCTCCCTTGAACATTGGAGGATTGTTCTTCTGGAACTCACTCAACTGACGAGCAGCTCCCATTCCCACAACATTCGGATTTCCTCCAAGTACTCCAGCTAGCATACCCAGAGCCTCAGCAATCGCAGCATCATCTCTACCTCTTCCAGCCATCTCTATTCTGAAAACCCAACAAGCTAAACAATAAGTACTGATAGGGTTAAACAACACCTATCCCGTACAGGGGAAACAGAATAATTACGACTCGACACGACCGACTATGCTCTGATACCACTAATGTAACACCCTTCTAAATACCCCAAATTATTATAATTAAAATAACAATATATTCATCAGAGTAATTATGCCCCGAAGGGTGTCACACAATCATTTCACTACATTCATCAAATGTCCTGTCATGCTCATTTATTTAAATCAAAATAAGGTCTTTTGCATAATTCGCAGCGGAATCAAATTCAACATCAATGTAAAACATGTAACACTATATGTAACACCCCAATTAAAATAAGCTAATTATTTAATTTAAATTAATATTTTATTTATTAATTTAATTGAATAATTGGAAGTTTGGATCAATATTATTATTTTTTTGGGAATAATAATTATTGGGATTATTATTATTGGATTATTATTTTATAATTGGAATAAAAGTGGAAATCAGTAAAAAGGTCCCATTTGGTAAAAAGGTTTATTGTTTTCACGTGAAAAGGGAAAAAGAGGCAGAAAGGGCAAAAAGCCAGAGAACGAAGGTTGAAGGAAGGAGAAGCTTGGAGCTCGGAAGCTGCCGGATTAACTCAGGTAAGGGGGGTTTATCATCAATTAACGGGTATTATGGGATGATATGTACTGGGTAGTGATAGACCATTGTTTTACCTATGATTGGATAATATATGTTGAATTTGTGAACTGTTGAGAGGAACGAAAATTGGAATATAATTGAAGAATTCGTAGGAATTTAGTGTGGAAATGTGAGACCTTGTGGAATCGAATAGGATCTGTTTTGAGTTAGACAATAGGAAGGAATTTTGTGTGAAAATTGGACTGTAGAAGGTTGAATTGGGTAGATCTCGTAGCAGAGAAAGCCATTGCAGATCTGTGAGCTCTGGTTTCTGGTCATACGCGTATGGCACTAGGCAATACGCGTATGAGATGTTGATACGCGTATGGGGGGAAGCCTTACGCGTATGGGTAAGAAAGATGACATTTTGAACGTAAATTGGTCTCTGTTGGTACGCGTAATGGGAAGTTGTTACGCGTAGCATACACGTATGAGACAGGTGATACGCGTATGAGTTGGGCGAGGAAATGCGCAATACGCGTATGAGAGTGGGCAATACGCGTATGGAGTTGGCCAGGTTTGGGCAATACGCGTATGGCATGGGCAGTACGCGTATGGGCAGAGTTGGGATTTTCCTGAACTGTTGTTGTGCAGTTTTTGGTTGTTTAGGCTGAGTGATGTACTTAGCTGAGATATGATGTTGTAGGGATCAATTCCCGTTGTTTTGAGTGGTATAGGTATTAGTAGAGTGTGCTAATACTGTGCTTGATTATGTGGCATGATATGATATGCTTTTGTGATTAATTATGTTGATGATGTGTGATGGTATACATGATGATGTGAATGTATACATTTGTGAATAGACTGTATTATGGCTTAGAGTGTGAGCATGTGTCTATCCTTGATTATTGTTGATGTTGCATTGCTAGGTGATTAGCATGCATATTGTGGCCTTCGGGTGGTAGCTAATTCCCATGGTGTGGAATTAGTGAGTTTAGTCAATTTTGGACTGTTGTTTATTGTTTGCATGCTAGGTGAGTAGCGTGCATTTCATGGCCCATTTGGGGTGGTAGCTAATTCCCATGGTGAGGAATTAGTGAGTGAGTCACTATGTCTCAAATGAGTGGGACTAGTGAGCTTGGTAGCCGTGCCTGGATTTGGACGGTGAGGTTGAACTATATGTTCACAAATAGTCGGTACCGCATGCATAGAGTCTCATTGCATAATGAATGTATGGCATATGATATGAATGGATGTATTCCAGTATCATATGTGTGTTGTGTGTTGTGTTGTTAATGATTGAATATGATGGAGATTTGTACTGTTGAGTATGATGTTTGAATGGATATTACTGTTGCTGAATGCGTAGTCTAATTAGGGTGAATTAATGTGTTGATTACTTGGCATTACATGTTGTTATATAATGCTTATTATATTGATTGAGGAACTCACCCTTACGCCTATTTTTCAGGTAACGAGAAATGAGTTGAGTAGAAGCTTATGCTTGGAGTCTAGAGTAGTTCTTATGGGTCATGCTCTGATAGATGTAACATCGGGAGGGAATGTTTAATTTATTTGATATTGGTTGTTGAATGATTTACATGTATTGTGTTACATGTTTTACATTGATGTTGAATTATTCCGCTGCGAATTATGCAAAAGAACCTTATTTTGATTTAAATAAATGAGCATGACAGGATATTTTAATGATTTTTGTGAAATGATTGTGTGACACCCTTCGGGGCATAATTACTCTGATGAATATATTGTTATTTTAATTATAATAATTTGGGGTATTTAGAGGGGTGTTACATTAGTGGTATCAGAGCATAGTCGGTCGTGTCGAGTCGTAATTATTCTATTTCCCCTGTACGGGATAGGTGTTGTGTAACCCTGTCAGTACTTATTTGTTTAGCTTGTTGGGTTTTCAGAATAGAGATGGCTGGAAGAGGTAGAGATGATGCTGCGATTGCTGAGGCTCTGGGTATGCTAGCTGGAGTACTTGGAGGAAATCCGAATGTTATGGGAATGGGAGCTGCTCGTCAGTTGAGTGAGTTCCAGAAGAACAATCCTCCAATGTTCAAGGGAGCATACGATCCAGATGGTGCTCAGAAGTGGTTGAAGGAGATTGAGAGGATCTTCAGAGTAATTGAGTGTGCTGATAACCAGAAGGTCAGGTTCGGTACACATATGCTGTCAGAAGAAGCTGATGATTGGTGGGTTGCTACCCGCACTGAGTTGGAAACTGCTGGAGATGCTGAGATTTCTTGGGCTGTGTTCAGAGAGAGATTTCTGAGGAAGTATTTTCCCGAGGATGTCAGAGGGAAGAAGGAGATAGAGTTCTTGGAATTGAAGCAGGGTAACAGGTCCGTTACGGAGTATGCTGCTAAGTTCACAGAGCTGTCGAAGTATTATACTCCCTATGCTGAGGCTGCTGGGGAATTTTCAAAGTGTGTGAAGTTTGAGAACGGGTTGCGTCCCGAGATCAAGCAGGCTATTGGATATCAAAGGATTAGAGTGTTTTCTGATTTGGTTGACTGTTGCAGGATTTTTGAACAGGATTCCAAAGCCAGAGCAGAGAGCTATCAGCAGAGGATTGATAGGAAGGGTAAGAATCAGGTTGATCGTGGGAAACCGTATGCAGCTGGCAAAGGTTTCCAGAGGCAGAGTGGGATGAAGAGGCCTAGTGGAGGAGATTCTAGTGCTCCTGCTAAGTGTTACAGATGTGGTCAGGCTGGACATCGTATCCATGAGTGTACCAGTAATGAGAAGAAGTGTTTCAAATGTGGAAAAGGTGGTCATTTGGCTGCAGATTGCCGGTTGAAGACTGTGACTTGCTTCAACTGTGGAGAGGTGGGTCATATCAGTCCACAGTGCCCTAAGCCGAAGAAAGAGAATCAGTCGGGAGGCAAGGTTTTTGCTTTATCAGGTTCTGAGACTTTTGCAGATGAGCGTTTGATCCGAGGTACGTGTTATATTAATGGCTTTCCTCTTGTAGCTATTATTGACACAGGTGCGACTCATTCCTTTATATCTTTGGATTGTGCTGTGAAACTTAAGTTAGAGATATCTAAGATGCTTGGAAGTATGGTGATTGATACTCCTGCGAAGGGTTCAGTAACTACTACTTCAGTTTGTCTAAGTTGTCCCTTGAGTATTTTTGGTAGAGACTTTGGGATAGACCTGGTGTGTCTTCCACTAGTGCAGATTGATGTTATTCTGGGTATGAACTGGTTGGTGTTCAACCGAGTTTCTATCAACTGTTTTGATAAGACTGTGATATTTCCTGAGATTGAAGAAGGAAAGAGTTTGTTTCTATCAGCCAGGCAGGTGAATGAGGAAGTGGCAGATGGGGCAGAGTTGTTTATGCTGTTAGCGACTTTGGAAGCTAAAGATAAACTGGTGATTGGCGATCTAGCTGTAGTGTGTGATTTTCCTGATGTGTTTCCGGAGGAAGTGAATGAACTGCCACCAGAACGTGAAGTTGAGTTCTCGATTGATTTGGTACCTGGTACTAGACCGATATCGATGGCTCCGTATCGTATGTCTGCTGTTGAGCTTGCTGAATTGAAGAGTCAGTTGGAAGATTTGTTGGATAAGAAATTTATTCGTCCGAGTGTGTCACCGTGGGGTGCACCAGTGCTATTGGTTAAGAAGAAGGAAGGTACTATGAGGTTGTGTGTGGACTACAGGCAATTGAATAAAGTGACGATCAAAAATCGGTATCCTTTACCGAGGATTGATGATTTGATGGATCAATTGGTTGGTGCTAGTGTGTTCAGCAAGATAGATTTGAGGTCTGGGTATCATCAGATACGTGTGAAAACTGAGGATATTCAGAAGACTGCTTTCAGAACAAGGTATGGACATTATGAGTATTTTGTAATGCCTTTCGGTGTGACTAATGCACCTGGAGTATTTATGGAGTATATGAATAGGATTTTCCATCCGTACCTAGATCAGTTTGTGGTGGTGTTTATTGACGACATTTTGGTGTATTCGAAATCCGAAGAAGAGCATGTTGAGCATTTGAGAGTGGTTTTGGGAGTTCTACGAGAAAAGAAGCTATTTGCTAAACTATCTAAGTGTGAATTTTGGTTAGAAGAAGTTAGTTTTCTTGGTCATGTGATTTCAAGAGGTGGTGTGGCTGTTGATCCTTCTAAGATAGAAGCGGTGTCTAAGTGGGAAGCTCCGAAGTCAGTTTCTGAGATAAGGAGTTTTCTCGGACTTGCAGGTTATTATAGAAAGTTTATTGAGGGATTCTCTAAGTTGGCGTTACCGTTGACAATGTTGACTAGAAAGGGACAAGCGTTTGTTTGGGATTCAAAATGTGAAGAAGGTTTCCAAGAGTTAAAGAGAAGGCTAACCACTGCTCCTATTCTGATATTACCGAGTTCGTCGGAATTATTTGAGGTTTATTGTGATGCTTCATTGTTGGGTCTAGGTGGTGTGTTGATGCAGAATAAGCAGGTTATAGCTTATGCTTCGAGACAGCTAAGGGTTCATGAGAGGAACTATCCGACACATGATTTAGAGTTGGCAGCTGTGGTATTTGTTCTTAAGTTGTGGAGGCATTATTTGTATGGATCAAGATTTGAAGTTTTCAGTGACCATAAAAGTTTGAAGTATTTGTTTGATCAGAAAGAGCTGAATATGAGACAGAGGAGATGGTTAGAATTTCTGAAGGATTATGACTTTGGTTTGAATTACCATCCGGGTAAAGCAAACGTGGTGGCTGATGCGTTGAGTCGGAAATCATTACATATGTCTATGTTAATGGTTAAGGAATTGGATTTAATTGAGCAGTTTAGAGACTTGAGTTTGGTGTGTGAGAGTACTCACAATAGTGTTAAACTGGGAATGTTGAGATTAACAAGTGGCATTCTGGATGAGATCAGAGAAGGTCAGAGATCTGATATGCTTTTGGTTGATAAGTTGACTTTAGTGAATCAAGGTCAGGGTGGTGAATTCCGAGTTGATGAGAATGGTGTTTTGAGATTTGGTGACCGGGTGTGTATTCCGGATGTTGCCGAGCTTAAGAAGAGTATTCTTGAAGAAGGACATCGTAGTGGCTTGAGTATTCATCCTGGAGCTACGAAGATGTATCATGATTTGAAAAGGTTATTTTGGTGGCCGGGAATGAAAAGAGAAATTGCAAGTTTTGTGTATTCCTGTTTGACTTGTCAGAAGTCGAAGATTGAGCATCAGAAGCCGTCTGGGCTAATGCAACCGTTGGCTATTCCAGAGTGGAAGTGGGATAGTATCAGTATGGATTTTGTTTCTGGTTTGCCGAGGACAAGTAAGAATTTTGAGGCTATTTGGGTGATTGTTGATAGATTGACGAAGTCGGCTCATTTCATTCCGATCAGAATGGATTATCCGTTAGAGAGGCTAGCCGAGTTGTATATTGAGAAGATTGTAAGTTTGCATGGTATTCCGTCGAGTATTGTTTCGGACAGAGATCCTAGATTTACATCGAAGTTCTGGGAAGGTTTGCAGAGGGCTTTGGGAACTAAGCTGAGGTTGAGTTCTGCATATCATCCGCAGACTGATGGTCAGACTGAGAGGACGATTCAGTCATTAGAAGATCTTTTGAGAGCTTGTGTTTTGGAGAAAGGAGGTGCTTGGGATGGTTATTTGCCTTTGATTGAGTTTACCTACAACAATAGTTTTCATTCGAGTATTGGTATGGCACCGTTTGAAGCTTTGTATGGTAGGAGATGTCGGACGCCTTTATGTTGGTATGAGTCCGGTGAGAGTGCTGTGGTTGGACCGGAGATTGTTCAACAGACTACAGAAAAGATTAAGATGATTCAAGAGAAGATGAGAATTGCTCAGAGTCGTCAGAAGAGTTATCACGATAAGAGAAGGAAGTCACTTGAGTTTCAAGAGGGAGACCATGTGTTTCTTCGTGTTACTCCGATAACTGGTGTTGGTCGAGCTTTGAAGTCGAAGAAGTTGACACCTCGATTTATTGGTCCTTATCAGATTTTAGAGAGGATAGGAGAGGTAGCCTATCGTATCGCCTTACCGCCGTCGCTTGCGAACTTGCATGAGGTTTTTCATGTGTCTCAGTTGAGGAGGTACATTCATGATCCGTCACATGTAGTCCAAGTAGATGATGTACAGGTGAGAGATAACCTGACTGTGGAAACATCACCTATGAGGATCGAGGATCGAGATTTGAAGCAGTTGCGGGGTAAAGAGATTGCCTTGGTGAAGGTAGCTTGGGGAGGACCAGCAGGTGGCAATGTGACTTGGGAACTGGAGAGCCAGATGAAGGAGGCTTATCCGGAGTTGTTCGATTGAGGTATGTTTTCGAGGACGAAAACTCTTTTAGTGGGGGAGAGTTGTAACACCCCAATTAAAATAAGCTAATTATTTAATTTAAATTAATATTTTATTTATTAATTTAATTGAATAATTGGAAGTTTGGATCAATATTATTATTTTTTTGGGAATAATAATTATTGGGATTATTATTATTGGATTATTATTTTATAATTGGAATAAAAGTGGAAATCAGTAAAAAGGTCCCATTTGGTAAAAAGGTTTATTGTTTTCACGTGAAAAGGGAAAAAGAGGCAGAAAGGGCAAAAAGCCAGAGAACGAAGGTTGAAGGAAGGAGAAGCTTGGAGCTCGGAAGCTGCCGGATTAACTCAGGTAAGGGGGGTTTATCATCAATTAACGGGTATTATGGGATGATATGTACTGGGTAGTGATAGACCATTGTTTTACCTATGATTGGATAATATATGTTGAATTTGTGAACTGTTGAGAGGAACGAAAATTGGAATATAATTGAAGAATTCGTAGGAATTTAGTGTGGAAATGTGAGACCTTGTGGAATCGAATAGGATCTGTTTTGAGTTAGACAATAGGAAGGAATTTTGTGTGAAAATTGGACTGTAGAAGGTTGAATTGGGTAGATCTCGTAGCAGAGAAAGCCATTGCAGATCTGTGAGCTCTGGTTTCTGGTCATACGCGTATGGCACTAGGCAATACGCGTATGAGATGTTGGTACGCGTATGGGGGGAAGCCTTACGCGTATGGGTAAGAAAGATGACATTTTGAACGTAAATTGGTCTCTGTTGGTACGCGTAATGGGAAGTTGTTACGCGTAGCATACACGTATGAGACAGGTGATACGCGTATGAGTTGGGCGAGGAAATGCGCAATACGCGTATGAGAGTGGGCAATACGCGTATGGAGTTGGCCAGGTTTGGGCAATACGCGTATGGCATGGGCAGTACGCGTATGGGCAGAGTTGGGATTTTCCTGAACTGTTGTTGTGCAGTTTTTGGTTGTTTAGGCTGAGTGATGTACTTAGCTGAGATATGATGTTGTAGGGATCAATTCCCGTTGTTTTGAGTGGTATAGGTATTAGTAGAGTGTGCTAATACTGTGCTTGATTATGTGGCATGATATGATATGCTTTTGTGATTAATTATGTTGATGATGTGTGATGGTATACATGATGATGTGAATGTATACATTTGTGAATAGACTGTATTATGGCTTAGAGTGTGAGCATGTGTCTATCCTTGATTATTGTTGATGTTGCATTGCTAGGTGATTAGCATGCATATTGTGGCCTTCGGGTGGTAGCTAATTCCCATGGTGTGGAATTAGTGAGTTTAGTCAATTTTGGACTGTTGTTTATTGTTTGCATGCTAGGTGAGTAGCGTGCATTTCATGGCCCATTTGGGGTGGTAGCTAATTCCCATGGTGAGGAATTAGTGAGTGAGTCACTATGTCTCAAATGAGTGGGACTAGTGAGCTTGGTAGCCGTGCCTGGATTTGGACGGTGAGGTTGAACTATATGTTCACAAATAGTCGGTACCGCATGCATAGAGTCTCATTGCATAATGAATGTATGGCATATGATATGAATGGATGTATTCCAGTATCATATGTGTGTTGTGTGTTGTGTTGTTAATGATTGAATATGATGGAGATTTGTACTGTTGAGTATGATGTTTGAATGGATATTACTGTTGCTGAATGCGTAGTCTAATTAGGGTGAATTAATGTGTTGATTACTTGGCATTACATGTTGTTATATAATGCTTATTATATTGATTGAGGAACTCACCCTTACGCCTATTTTTCAGGTAACGAGAAATGAGTTGAGTAGAAGCTTATGCTTGGAGTCTAGAGTAGTTCTTATGGGTCATGCTCTGATAGATGTAACATCGGGAGGGAATGTTTAATTTATTTGATATTGGTTGTTGAATGATTTACATGTATTGTGTTACATGTTTTACATTGATGTTGAATTATTCCGCTGCGAATTATGCAAAAGAACCTTATTTTGATTTAAATAAATGAGCATGACAGGATATTTTAATGATTTTTGTGAAATGATTGTGTGACACCCTTCGGGGCATAATTACTCTGATGAATATATTGTTATTTTAATTATAATAATTTGGGGTATTTAGAGGGGTGTTACACTATACATGTAAATCATCCAACAACCAATATCAAATTAATTAAAACATTCCCTCCCGATGTTACATCTATCAGAGCATGACCCATAAGAAACTACTCTAGACTCCAAGCATAAGCTTCTACTCAACTCATTTCTCGTTACCTGAAAAATAGGCGTAAGGGTGAGTTCCTCAATCAATATAATAAGCATTATAGAACAACATGTAATGCCAAGTAATTAACACATTAATTCACCCTAATCAGACTACGCATTCAGCAACAGCAATATCCATTCAAGCATCATAATCAACGGTAAAATCTCAATCACATTCAACATTAACAGCACAACATACAACACACATATAATACTGGAATACATCCATTCATATTATATGCCATACATTCATTATGCAATGAGACTCTATGCATGCGGTACCGACTATTTGTGAACATATAGTTCAACCTCACCGTCCAAATCCAGGCACGGCTACCAAGCTCACTAGTCCCACTCATTTGAGACATAGTGACTCACTCACTAATTCCTCACCATGGGAATTAGCTACCACCCCAAATGGGCCATGAAATGCACGCTACTCACCTAGCATGCAAACAATCAACAACAGTCCAAAAAATGACTAAACTCACTAATTCCTCACCATGGGAATTAGCTACCACCCGAAGGCCACAATATGCATGCTAATCACTTAGCAATGCAACATCAACAATAATCCAGAATAGACACATGCTCACACTCTAAGCCATAATACAGTCTATTCACAAATGTATACATTCACATCATCATGTATACCATCACACATCATCAACATAATTAATCACAAAAGCATATCATGTCATGCCATAAAAGCAACCACAGTATTAGCACACTCTACTAATACCTATGCCACTCAAAACAACGGGAAATGATCCCTATCACATCATATCTCAGCTAAGTCGCATCACTCAGCCTAAACAACCAAAAACTGCGCAACAGTAGCACAGCAAAAACACAATTCTGCCCATACGCGTATTGCCTCTGCCATACGCGTATTGCCCAAACCTGGCCAAACTCATACGCGTAATGCCCACTCTCATACGCGTATTGCGCATTTCCTCGCCCAACTCATACGCGTATCACCTGTCTCATACGCGTATGATACGCGTAACAATATCCCATTACGCGTACCAACAGAGACCAATTTACGTTCAAAATGTCATCTTTTTCTCCCATACGCGTAAGGCTTCCCCCCATACGCGTACCAACATCTCATACGCGTATTGCCTAGTGCCATACGCGTATGACCAGAAACCAGAGCTCACAGATCTGCAATGGCTTTCTCTGCTACGAGATCTACCCAATTCAACCTTCTACAGTCCCAATTTTACACACAATTCATTCCTATCATCTATCACTAATCATACACTTTCGATTTTCACAATTTGCTAACCTTTCCATCTCAAATTCCTACGAATTTCGTCAACTATAATCAAATTTTCGTTCATCTCAAAAGTTTCACAATTCAGCATATATCATCCAATCAGAGGTAAAACAATTGTCTGTTACTACCCAGTACATATCATCCCATAATACCCGTTAGTTGATGATAAACCCCCCTTACCTGAGTTAATCCGGCAGCCTCTGAGCTCCAAGCTTCTCCTTCCTTCAACCTTCGTTCTCTGGTTCTCTTTTTGCCCTTTCTGCCTCTTTTCCCCTTTCACGTGAAAACCTTTTTCCAAAAATTGGGACTTTTTATTATTCCAACTTATATATTCCAATAATATTATTCCACTAAATAATTATCCCAATAATTATTATTCCAAAATAATAATAAAATATAATAATCCAACTTCCAATTATTCAATTAGATTAATAAATAAAATATTAATTTAAATTAAATAATTAGCTTTGTTTAATTGGGGTGTTACATTCCTCATGCTAGCTAACCAGGAAAGTACGTTGGCGCGAGTATTTTATTCCCGCGGAACATGAGTGATTTATAATTTTTTGAATCTCGCCAACTTCCCGGTAGCTAGCTTGAGGTACCGTTGCAATGACAGGTCTTTAGCTTGAGATTCCCCCTTTATTTGAGACATAACTAGTTGGGAGTTGGTTCTCACCCTGATGTGCTCCACCCCTATTTCTTCATCTAGGGTCATTCTTGTAATAACCAATTTAAACTCGACTTGGTTGTTAGTGGTTAAGAACTCGAACCTCAAGGAAACTTATACTACAAGCCCATATCCTTTTTCTAGAATAACGTATTCACCGCTTCCCTGGATATTAGATGGCCTGATTGTGTATATTACCTATTTGTAATGTGGCTATGGAGGAACGAGAGTCATTTCGGTCAAGAAGTCAGCGAATAGTCGATCCCTCAATGCTTTCATTGCTTCGAAAGACACTTCGAACTCCGACAACTCAATGATCAATTTTTTCAGACGCTCGACTAGATTCGGTCGATAAAGCCCCAGCTTCAAAGGCAAGTCCTTCTGAACAATTATGGAATGTGCGAGAAAATACCTTCAAAGATTGTGTGACGCAGTCACCAACGGCAAGGCTGCTTTCTTAATCTTCTAGTACTGTGTTTCTGCTCCAACTAGGGATTTTGATATGAAATAAAAATAAAACGTATTATAGTCGGACTCTCTCATCAGGATGACACTCACCGTCTCCTCTCCGAATGCTAGGTAGAAGTACAATGTTTCCCCTCGGAAGCGGCTAAGTGAGCACTTCAGGTGTAGCAAAGGTTTTCTTTAGCGACACAAATGCTTATTTGAATTTAGGTGTCCATTTGAACTTTGCATATTTCCTCAATAGTTTGTAAAAAGGAAATGCATCATGGGAGGATTTTGGGATGAACCCGTTCATAGCGGTCAACATACCGTTCAACTTTTGAAACTCATTCTCCGAGGTTAGAGCGCTAACTCAGACCACAACTTCACACTTTTCGGGGTTTACTTCATTTCCCCGCTTAGTTAGGTAGAAGCCCAATAACTTGTCGGTTATTTTCGCAAAGGTTCACTTCTATGGATTACGCCTCATATTATATTGTTAAACCCTTATGAATTCCCATTAGAGGTATTGAGCATGAAACTCCTCCTGACCGAACTTTATGATCATGCTATCCATGTATACTTCGAGCGTCTTCCATATCTCTTCCTGAAAGATCTTGTTCACCATCCTCTGATATATCGCGCTAGCATTCTTCAACCTGAAGGGAATAATGTTGTACTGAAAATTAGCTTGCTTGGTCATGAATGTTGTCTTCATCCGGTCGAGTATCTGATTATACTCAAAGTAAGCGTCTATGAATGATAGTAATTTGTACCCAACAGAATTATCAGTGAGCTTGTCAATATTTTGGGGTGGGTAAAAGTCTTCCGGGTAGGCTCTGTTAAGATCGGTGTAGTCGACACACATTCTCTATTTTCCTGAGGATTTCTTCACCAGAACGATATTGGACAACCATTATGTATACTTCATCTTGGAAATGAGTCTTGCATCCAATATGCCTTTCACCGTGCTTGTGATGGCCTCAACTTTTTCAGAAAACTGCCGTCTTCGTTGCTAGGAGACGTAGAGGGCGTCGGGGTAAACGTTTAGTTAATGACAGCCCACTGTGGGATCGATGTCAAGCATCCCATGCAGAGAGATAGCGAAAAGGTATGTGTTTTCCTAGAGGCATTCTATTAGTGTGGATCTCACTTCAAAGGGAAGATAAGATCCTATATCCATTGACCGATCGGGATTATCGCCGAGCTAGATAACTTTGAACTCACCGTCTGGGACGGGCCTAATTTCGTCTTCACGGCGTCCAAGTTGAACATATCGACATTCCCAGGACATTCCTCGGCTTCTACTGACGATGCGAGGATATCATTAAGTATGATTTCTTTGATCCATTTGCTTCTTCAAGGTCGGAGTTGACAATGGTCGACTTCCCTTCCATATCATGATATGCAAACTTCAGGTGAACTGGGGATGCTACCACATCTAGTTTTTCCAGGAAGGATCTCCCCAAAATACCTTTGAAGGCACTTTTACACAAAATTATAGGAAGATGGAGGTTACCTTTCTTTCAAACGCTCTTTCTCCCACCGATAACATCTAATCTATTGTTCTGCAATGGTGAGTCACTGAATCATTGAAAGCAATCGATCTCCATCGCGATACAAATTCAGATATGATTTCAGGAGACCTAATTACTTTAAAATATAAGTGTAGAGGAGATTGCAAGAGCTTTCGAACTCTACGAAATTTTTTGTCAAAGTATAATATACCGATTACTCAAATTCTAATTACTAAACAAAAAACAAATAAAAAATTATAACAGCTCTATAGTTTAAAAGATAGATATTATTGGCTAAATTGCATTAATAAAAATTGATCAAGTATATTGTTTTTTCCTTTTGTTTCTATATAATCTTGTATATTAGTTGTTGTTCTATATATATCTTACTATCACGCACATTACAATACGATTTTTATTAAATCGTGATTTACAATTACTCGGCAATTGCAATCTGATTATGCGCTTGGTTGCAGATTGACATATATGCAATGTTGTGACCACATAATGTGATGCAATCCACAATTAAAAACCATGATTAATTCCATGAACATCCGATAGAGACTCACCACCTCCTCTAGCATGTGATGAGCAGCAAATAGGCCTTAGACTTCAAGCATTATTGTTACATAAAACTAGAGTATTGAAAGTATGTCACGTGTAAATCTCTCCATTTGTTACATATCAATTTAATGGTGAGTCTCACACATTGGATGAGATAATGTTTCAACAAAATTGTATGGGTGGTAGCAATTTTCCTCACACAGAACTTAAGTCAAGTTTGGTACATTCTTCATATAAAATAGGTTGAATTCGTCGTTAACTACTTCCACATAGTGTATCTTTTTATTACTTTTTTAGTATGTATTTTTATATTTTGTAAGGTAGGTATGAAAAAAATACTAGTCTTTATCTTTTCCGTTTTTAACTTTTGAATTCATAAATATAAAAATTCTGTTTGGTAAATACTTTTTAATAGAAGTTTGTAGTTTTTTTTATTAATTTAGGATTTTTTTTAAAGTAATTTGAACTGATTTTTAAATTTAGATCTTTAAATTTATTATTTTTTTAACTAAAATTTATTTTAATTGATACAATTTATTATAATCTAAAATAAAATAATTTATTTTAATAAATAGAAAAATTATAATTTTATATTTAAAGAAATTACGAATTTTTTACTACAAATTTTCTCTTTTTTTTTATTGCTACTCGCTATTATTTTGACATCCATTATCCGCCGTTAAAATATACATGCATTTATTTAACACATTTTAATATATATATATATATATATATATATATATATATATATATATATATATATATATATATATATATATATATATATATATATATATATATATAATATATATATATATATATATATATATATATATATATATATATATTAATGGTTTACATGCATTTATTGTTATATTTATTTTAAAAAAATTAATTTAGTAATAATATATAAAAAATGATACAATTATTAAGCTATTAATTAAAAAATATTTTGTATGTCATTTTTGATTTATCAATTACTAAAAACAGTCCATTATCTAATATTTTAACTAATTTATCAACTATTAATTATGAGGTATGGATTATAAATTTTTAATTATTATCTATAAATTTACGGTTAGTTAATCAATTATCAATTATTTTTATCGAATAGAATCGTAGTGTGAGAACTATTTCATTTATAAAATAAAATCTAATATTCATACCTAGCTTGAAAATTTTAAGAGAACTTTTCTATAGTTGAAAACATGAAGCACAAGAGATTGCCAAAGGGATCTTAAATAAACTCTTATGTTATCTTAACATATAGTGTAAAATTAATTCGTCAAGAGTTTGGAAGATCATTTTGTTTTAATTTTAAAAAAGGGTTGTTTTAAGAATAACTATTTATTTGAAGTTTTTATAAAAAAAAATTGTACAATTTTTTTATCCAAAATTTTATTATAGTATAAAAATTATATTTAAAGAAAAGACAAAACAAACGGACCCATAATATAAAGATTTTTAATTTCATTTAACATGTAATTTTTAATGTTATTGATATTGATACATATATAAAAATATATATTTTTTAATTTAAAATCGGATCTTATATTGTCAAGAAATTCTGCATTCACTCGTTTGAGAGGATTGATGATTGCGCGATCTCAAACAGATCATCTAAAACATTTAGGTTTTAATTTTAGGGTTAAGTATGTTTGTGATACTTTTAAATATCTCAAATTTTGTTTTTAATCCCTCAAAATATTTTCTTTAAAGAATGTCCCCTAAATTTTTTCATCAAAACTCTTTTGGACCCTCCTGCAACTCAACGACGGTTTTTACAATTTAACAACTGAATTAACGAAGATTTAGTGACAATTTATTATTTAGCGACTGAATTAACAACATTTTTAAAGACGGTTTTAGTATTAAGGACAAAAAATATGGATGGAAAATTTTAAGAGAACCATTTTAAAAAAAAAATATTTTGAAGAACTAAAAAATTTAAAATATCTAATGAGAAACATATTTAAGGCTTAACTTTATAATTTAAAATACTAGTCTTGATTATAAGGCCTCTAATATTCTCATATGCATGAATGGGAGCAAGTTGTCCACATAAAAGCCAGCACATTTTAGGGCTATTATCTGGCATAAGACAATACTTATAAAAGGTTCCATCTTGTTTGATATAATTCTCACTCTCACCATTCTATACAGTAGTATATTCTTCTTCAAAGCTAACTAAAAATATGGTTAGCACCAACAAAATAATCCAAATGGCTAAGAAATGGCAAAACCAGACAACAATCCAAAGGAAACCAATCCAATGGCGAAAAACTCAAGAAACAAAAACCAATAAGAGTTACAACAGCATTTGGACAAAAGCTGAGAAGGGTCACTTTGTCGTCTACAGCATCGATAATCGGCGTTTCGTGCTTCCGTTGGTGTATCTCGAAAACAATATCTTCAGAGAACTCTTCAAATTAGCAGAAGAAGAATTTGGTCTATCTAACAAAATGCCACTCATGTTTCCTTGTGATGCCACAGTGTTAAAGTACATAATCACATTGGTGCAACGTAACGTAGCTAAGGATTTGGAGGAAGCAGTGATGATTTCTATAACTAGTCGTCAATATCAAGTTTATGTGGATATTCATCAAGAACAAATCTGTCAAACTTTGCTATGTAGCTTCTGAATAAGCATATGTATTGTAACCTGTTTTTCTCTCTCTCTCTCTTGATTTTGTTCTTAGCCATTTGCTGGCAGTACTAGTGTGAAACTCAGATTAAAATACACTGATTTTTAAGTGGATTATCGAAACAAAACGATTTAAAACATATACGCAATTGTATTTTTAGGTGCTTAAATATGTTTCTTTTATCCTAATTATTGAGATAACCAAGTTAAAAACTCGAAAAGCTTTAAGTATGTTGTATATTTCTTCTTTTCTCTTAGCAATAAATCTTTTTCCAATCTCAGCTCTTGAAATTCTTGGATGATAAGAGATAGTTAAAGCATATAATTATTGCATATAAAAGGAAGTTAAATCATTCACATGGTCAATTATGGAAACGTTGATCATGCAATACGTAATGGGAGCAAGACACCCATCTCATATAAGGCGATGGTCACAGGTGAAAAATACGAAAAGAACGGAGACAAGCAAGAATGCAACATATGTGGAGGATGAAATTATTGGTGCATTTGGAGAACTGAAGATTGAAGAGCACAAACTTAAACTTAAAGAGTATGAGTGTCTTGAGATCATATTTTTGGATAACGAAGAACAAAGATCGCTATGCCATGGAAGAAAGGAGTTATAATAAAATGCTAGGGAGAAGAATATGGTACAAGGCCTTGGAAAATTGCCTGATCCAAATGTGGACATGTAATACAGTGCTAAGCATCGTGGATCTCGCACATGCGTATTATCTGGTGACCTTTACCAACGAGGAGGACCAAGATGCTTTGCCGATGGATGGTCATTGACTCATTTATGATTGATCCGCTGTCGTGCACGGATCAAAACGAGTGTTTTTCAAAAATGTAATACGGCGACAATTTTAACTCGGATATCGTTCTCACAAGGATTCTTGATTATTATTATCCAAAGATAAATCGAATTAAGGGGGGTTGTTTGGTTTGGTGTTCGATTAAGAAAAAATGATTATTAAAAACAATTCTTGAAATAAGCAGTTATGAAATAAGTGATTATGAAATAACTCAATCTACCGATTCAGTTCCTACTATCATCGATTAATATAATTTTAATACCCTAAGCGGATTGTCTATTCCTATTTGGATATAAACTCAATGACAAGCGTGGTGAAGTTTGTGAGATGTATGATTCTATTGTCCGAATTAAGCAAACGAGATAAGTTTTCATGGATTAAGCAAACATGATTGATCAGACACAAAAATGAATTAAGCAAACGTGACGTGCCTATGTTAGGATCATACAATCAACCAAATTGAATCAATATATTTCATGCAATCGAATTAAGCATACAAGAACACAAAATATCATTGAAAGGAATTAAACTAAAATTAACATTATAATAATCTCAAGTTTTGAAACCTGAATTACGGCAGATCGAATCAGAGGGATTAGTTCTCCATAGAATTCGTACAAGCTTTCAAATTTTCGTGAATAGTGATCCCGTGTATTATTTCCGGCTGCTTAGGTTATAGGAAAAGTAGAATAAACCTAATTTGATCAAAACATAACCCAGGCCCAAATTAAATAACCCAACACAAAATATAAATCTAGTGTTGAAGGCTTCAACGGATTTTTCAACCATGCTACAGTCTGAATTAGCTTCTGACTTCTTCATGAAAGTCGTAGCTCTTTTTCTTAGCTTTCCAACGACTGATAGCACGCCTCAATCCGATACTCCTAGCTCCAGTTATGAATTTATTCGTGCAGACTATTAATGCTGAAAATAAACTGCGAAAAACAAATAAGTGTACAAATAAGATGAATTATAAAAATACATTAAAAGGGAAAAATAACCAAACTAAAACATGAAAATGCATAAGTATAAATATAGAATAATGTGCATCAAAATGCACTGACCAAATTCCCCTACACTTGAACTTTTGCACTCCGAGCAAAATTTAAAATAAAACAAAGAAAACACAAACACATCATTAGTTACTCATCCTAGGCTACAAGTCTTCTTCGGTTAAGTTTGCATCGATAGGTACTAATCTTGCACACTAAGGATATCGTAGGAACACTAATCCACAATTGTGCAGTCATAAACCTCCTGAATACACAAATCAACTTGTTAGACGGTGTGGCTAGTGATCGAGAGGGGGGGTGAATAGATCACCTCTTTAAAAAGTTAACGGATTTGACGTTTAATCAGAGTTTTCAAAATTGGCGGAAAAATCGGTCCCGAATCGACTTCCGTCTATTCTGAACCGCTACTAGAAAGCCGGACACGCAAGTGCAGTTGCTGGATTTTAATGAGAATGACAGAATTAATGCACACAGAATATTAACAGATTGAATGCGCTTATCCTCAAATACTATTTCCAATGAACACAATCAAGTTAACCGTTTTGTCAAATAGTTGGTGTGTGAGTGTTTGATGATAAACAGCAATGGTGTATGACTAAAGGTTTTGTTATCACTGTTGTCCAGAAATATAATCAATCACCACACACTAACAGAATTTGCAAAACAGTATTGAAACGTAAAGAAGATTAAGGTAAGAGTAAGATACGCAGAGATTTGTTAAGGAAGTTCCCCACGTCGTCCTCGCGTGTGGGTACGTCTCCCTCTCAATTTCAAATGAAATTGAGAACTTTGATTATCAATTATTGCCGAATCCGTTGATACAAGGTTTTGATACAAAGACAGAATTTCTAAACTCCAAGAACCTCTTCTTGTATAAACCTTCACTTGATCTGAGCTCGATCAAGATTTTCCTGCACAAAGTTGCAAACAATTCACCGGTTCCACGACCTGCTTGCGAAATCCCCCGATCTCCAAACGCAACGCTGCGGCTGAATCTGTTCTGCAAATGTGACTCCCAAACCCTCAAGAACACACCAGTTCTTGAAGGACAAACCAGTAGGTTTTTCCTAGAAACCCCCTTCAATCTTCGACTCAGCTAGATCCTCGATCGTTCCACTGCAACCCACAGCTAGATCCTTGATCACACCACTGAACGTTATCTCGATACTTCTTTAATCCAAAGAACAAGAATTGTTATGTATAATTGTTCTTGAAGAGAAGTGATTGAGAAGATGAAGAAGATGAAGTCTCTTTCAGGTTTCTATGTGCTCACTGACAATTGCTCCAACACTTCTTTGATCTTGTGTTCAATTGTCTTTTTGCTCAATGAATTCGTCCCTTTCACCTGCTGTTGAAACCTGTATTTATATCCTAAAAAAACAGTTGCTGTTATGACTTAAAATAACTCTGTGTATTGATACATACAAGGGTGTATCGATGCATACTGTAAGTTGCATAGATTTTTGGTGAAATTAACAAATCATGTATCGATGCAAGAATCGTGTGTATCGATGCATGTGAATTTTACACTAATATGTATCGATGCTCAATGCGTATGTATCGATGCACAGGCTGACTCAAGTAGTCATGTATCGATGCAGGTGTCGTGTGTATCGATGCACAGAGTTTTTGGCTTTCCATGTATTGATGCATGGTTCGTATGTATCGATGCATACTGAACAAGAATTGTTTTGTGATTAATCACAGGCTACATGTATCGATGCAAAGGGTCATGTATTGATACATACTGACATAAAATGCATTTTAATTGTTATTTTAAAGGAAATTTTCAATGTAGGCTTATATGTGTGGTTATGCAACAATAGAATGGGATGAATTACAAAGTAAGAACACAAATATATCATGTAATGCAATGCACAACCAATTTGGATGATGATCACACAATTTGCTATCATTAAAAGTTAATTCAAGTTAAAGAATTCTTTCACAAACTCCCCCTTTTTGATGATGGCAAATTCTTGGCAAGATGTGTGATACTCCCCCTGAGTTTGTGCATATCTGCATTTTTCTCCCCCTTTGTCAACATCAAAAAGAGGAAGAACCATAGTTATCAAGCAGAAAGTGAAGCAGGGCATGGCAAAAATGGATAATAGGCTATCAATCACAAAGAAAGAAGCTGCAAGTTAAAGAATCATTCACAAAGAATCATTCAAACAGTAAGGGCAATAACAAATAGAGGTAAACAGAATTGAAAAGCATTTTAAGTCTGCGAACAAGTTTAAGAGTTACATAAGCGAAACCATACAATGTGCAACAAAATAAAACATGAGCAATATGAAATGAAATGCAGTGAGATGAAAGGGTGATTGGTTAATTTGGATTGTTGCCACCACAGGACTCCTCATCATGTCTGTCAGGATCTCGGTAGCTTGGCGGAGGCGGAGGAGGAGGCATTGTGTCTGGATTTTGGCCCATGAAGGAGTATCGCCTAAATCGATTATGAACTTCAGTGCTTCTAAAGTTGTCCATAATCCCAGGGTTTTCACGGCAATCATCCATAAAGCCGGACATTTCGTTGTAGAAAACCTGATGCCATTTAACCAAGTCTTGGTGCCAAGCGTGTTGATTGTGATACATCCGTGTATGCTCATCATGCCAGTCCCGATGCTCGTTGTGCCATTCAGTTTGTTGGACATGCCAGTACCGTGCTTCTTCATGGCGTTCTTTGTTGACGATTTCCATCTGTTGAAGCATGTGAGTGATGTCCGCATTTTGTGTTGAGGCTGAAGTACCACCGGCGAATGGAGGGGCTGTAGGTTCAGGTACGTAGTTGGTGGGAGACCACCTTCGTGGCACCCACTCACCCCAACCAGTATTGGCCTCAGCTTGAGGCACATCTGTTTCAGGCGCATCCTGCATTTCTTCATCAGGCTGTTCTTCAGCAACATGGATGCGTTCAGAAGGCACGTCAAAGTTATAAATTCTGGTTTTGGATTTTCTTTCAAAAAAGTAGAAGCACTTGCGGTCTTTGTCCCATCGATATCCCATATGCGATAAAGTGGCAGAATCAAATTCTTGAGCTGCAGATGGAGATAGGAGAGGCACAATAGGCATTGTAACTTTCCAAAACTTGAGAATTTTCATTACTTGAGAGGCATACCCTAGCGCCACAGTTTTGGAGCTGTCTCGCACATAAAATAGACGTTTTACAAAGTAGTTCGCCCAATTTAAGTGAATCTTATTTTGCAGAATGTAGAGAAGATGTATGCTAGGCCTATCCAACCGAGAGTGGCAACTGTTGGTTGGACGCAGAATGTGAGTAATGATCCAGTGCAGAATGCGCGGAGTTTGTTTGATCATACCTGACGTGACGTGTTCGTCCTCACTCAACGGTCTATCAATCTTTAGGATAGAAGTTGTAAAGTCCTTCAGGTCAAATTCAGGATCAAAATGCAGGTCATGCCAGGACTTGAAAGCCATCGACGGAAGCGGCATTTGAAACACTGTTTCCCAATTACTGGCTTCAAAGGTATATGTTCTGACTCCGATAGAACACCGGAACATATAGCTTGTACCAGTTTGTAAACCAGCATAAAAGGCCCGGATGAAATCCTCATGATAGTCATCTTTTGTAGATAGAAAGGACCCAAGTCTTTGTGCATGTAACAGTTCAACTACTTCATTTAAGTGCAGATGAACAGCATCTGTTTTATCAAAGATATGAGGTTTCATTACCAACCTGGCCTTGAAGGATTCCTCAAATTCAGCAGCAATGGCATGATGAAGAATGTCTAAGGCATTTGAAGGAACATCTGGTGGTTGCTGAGACGTACCGGCTGCTTCCTTTCCCTTTCCTTTTCCTTTGGCTCTGGCTGGAATGGTGCGTGGAGGCATGGTGATATGAGATTTAGGGTTTTACCAAGTTTGTGAGAGAGTGAAGATGAGAAGGATTAGGGTTAGCCACTGGTTTTGGGGTTTTTGAGGGCAGATGAGATGAAGTAATGAGATAAGAGATGATATGATTGGTTGATGTGTCGATGCATGAGAGAGAAAAAGAATGCATTTAATTCAGATGACAGCAGTAAGTATCGATGCAGAGAGTTATGCGTCGATGCCAAGTATTTCAAAATTGTCATGTGTATCGATACATGCGATGGATGCGTCGATGCCTAGTGTTTTCAATTGCCTTGTGTATCGATACATGCGATAGATGCATCGATGCATACTGAATCAGTTTTTCAAAAAATTTAATTTCAGAGCATATGTATCGATGCAGGCTTCGTATGTGTCGATACATACTGATGCTGAACTGGTTTTTAATGAGTTTTTATGCAGTATGATTATGCAGTTGCACTATGTCATGATAATTTTGCTCAGAAATCAGATTGTTAATGAGCACACATTATAGACAGGAAGTATATTCAAGCAAACTTTACATCAACTAGAGTAAGCATATTTGTTCTAACAAACACAATCACTAATCAATAAGAAAATTGTAGAAAGGTTTGATATTACCTCTGTTGGAGAGATCTTGTGAAGGATAATTGACAACTAAAACAGTGCTTGTCACACACGGTGAGGCATAATATAATTAAGATGTAACATGCTTATGACATCAAATGAGATAGATCTAAGATTCCTAATTCACGACGTATGTTGAAGAAAGGTTCCGTTGCCAATGGTTTAGTGAAAATATCAGCAAGCTGATTTTTGGAGTCAACGTGCTCAAAGACAACGTCTTCTTTTTCAACATGATCGCGAAGGAAATGATGTCTAATCTCTATGTGTTTAGTGCGTGAGTGTAAAACAGGGTTTTTAGTAAGGTTTATGGCACTAGTGTTGTCACATTTGATAGGAATACGTTTTAGTTGAATGTTGAAGTCTTGTAGTTGCTGCTTAAGCCATAAAATCTGAGCGCAACAACTACCGGCTGCAACGTATTCAGCCTCTGCAGTTGACAAAGCCACAGAAACTTGCTTTTTGCTGTGCCAACTGACCAAGGAGTTTGAAAATAGGTGACACGTACCACTTGTACTTTTCCTATCTGATTTGCAGCCAGCAAAATCAGAATCGGAGTACCCTACTAGGCTACAATCACTTCCTTTAGAATACCAAAGCCCATATTTAGATGTTCCATGAAGATATCTAAATATGCGCTTCACCGCTTTTAGGTGCGATTCTTTAGGATTTGATTGATAGCGTGCACACATGCAAACACTAAACATGATGTCAGGTCTAGAAGCAGAAAGATACAAGAGAGATCCGATCATACCTCTGAATCTTTTGACATCTACACATTTACCGTGCTCATCCTTTTCTAGATTTCCGTTGGTAGGCATTGGAGTGTCGATTGATTTTGAGTCATTCATTCCAAAGCGCTTGAGTAGTTCTCTGCAGTATTTTGTTTGACATACTGCAGTACCTTCATCAAGTTGCTTTATTTGTAGTCCTAGGAAGTAGTTTAGCTCCCCCATTAGACTCATCTCAAATTCACCCTGCATAACCTTAGAAAATTCTTCGACCAAGTGTATGTTAGTTGAACCAAATATGATGTCGTCGACATAAACTTGAACTAAAAGAATGTGCTTCCCTTTGTGTTTAATAAAGAGAGTATTGTCCACTTTACCTCTTGAATATCCATGATCAATTAGGAATTTGCTAAGCCTTTCATACCAAACCCGAGGGGCTTGTTTAAGACCATACAAAGCTCTTTTTAACTTGAAAACATGATCTGGATTTTCAGCATTTTCAAAACCGGGAGGTTGTGAAACATACACTTCTTCATTTATGACACCATTAAGAAAGGCACTCTTTACGTCCATTTGGTAAAGCTTAAAATCCTTAGAACACGCATAGGCGAGCAAAAGACGTATAGCTTCGAGGCGAGCAACTGGAGCATAAGTTTCCTCATAGTCTATGCCCTCCTCTTGGTTATATCCTTGTGCTACTAAGCGTGCCTTGTTCCTAGTAATCACTCCGTTTTCATCAAGCTTGTTTCTAAAAACCCACTTAGTGCCTATGATATGATGATCTCGCGGACGAGGGACAAGTTCCCAAACGTCATTTCTTTTAAATTGATTAAGCTCTTCTTGCATGGCCATTAGCCAAAATTCATCACTCAAGGCCTCTTTGGCATTTTTAGGTTCTACTTGTGAAACAAACGCGAAGTGAGAACAAAAGTTACTTATCTTAGACCGGGTCATTACTCCCTTTGAAATGTCTCCCAAAATGTTGTCGATGGGATGGTCTTTTGAGGATCTCCAAGCTGTTGGAAGATCATTCACTTCAGCTGTCTTTTCTTCCTCAATTTCTTCATGACTTGTATCTTCCTCCTTCTCATGGGCAGCTGTTTTGGACTGATCAATTTCCTCAACAGCTTCCTTGAGTATGTCTTCTGTAGATACACCTGCGTCATCAAAAGAAATACCTTTTCCGACATTTTTCGGATAAGACTCATCAAACGAAACATGAACCGACTCTTCAACAGTAAGTAAACGCTTATTATACACTCTATATGCTTTGCTTGACATTGAGTAACCAAGAAAAATACCTTCATCCGCTTTTGCATCAAACTTCCCAATGTTTTCCTTACCGTTATTCAAAACAAAACATTTACAACCGAATACGTGAAGATGTGACAAGTTTGGTTTTCTTCCTTTCAAAAGTTCATAAGGAGTTTTGTTCAAAATAGGGCGAATTAAGATTCTGTTTAGGACATAACAGGCTGTGCTAACAGCATCAGCCCAAAAGTATTTTGGTAATCCACCCTCATTAAGCATTGTTCTTGCCAACTCCTCTAGAACACGATTTTTACGCTCCACAACGCCATTTTGTTGTGGAGTGCGAGGGGCTGAAAAGTTATGCTCAATGCCATACTTGTCACAAAACTTCTCAAAGTGATAATTTTGAAACTCACCACCATGATCGCTACGAATTGTAACTATTTTGGAATTCATTTTGTTTTGGGACAGATTGGCAAAAATTTTAAAAGCAGAAAAAGTTTCATCTTTGCTATGAAGGAATATAGTCCAAGTGAATCTAGAGTAGTCATCAACTATTACAAAGCCATAGTAGTTTCCACCTAGGCTCTTTGTCCTAGAAGGTCCAAAGAGGTCCATATGGAGAAGCTCAAGGGGTCGTGAAGTTGAAATTACATTTTTAGTTTTAAAAGACACCCTTGTTTGCTTTCCCATTTGGCACGCGTCACATAGGTGGTCTTTTGAAAATTTTAATTTTGGTAGACCAACTACTAGATCCTTAGATACAACCTTGTTTAGCAAATCGAAGTTAACATGAGCTAAGCGTCTATGCCAAAGCCAAGAATCATCATTCAAGGTGACTAGACATTTAGTATTTGTTAACGGTACATCAAACAAGTCAAGCATATAGATGTTGTTTACTCTTACACCCTTAAACACAATGTTTTGTTCAGCATGTTCAATTATGCAGCAAGTTTTTGTAAACGAAACTTTATAGCCCATGTTGCATAGTTGACTTATGCTTAACAAATTGTGTTTAAGTCCCTCAACTAAATGGACATTTGAAATAGTAGTGGTGGAGGGATTACCTACACTACCTTTGCCGAGTATAGCTCCTTTGTTGTTGTCTCCATAAGTAACATATCCCTTTTTCTTTGCCTTGAAATCTATAAAAAGCAATATGTCACCGGTCATGTGCCTTGAGCAGCCGCTGTCAAGAAACCACCTTCTATCTACGGAGGCAAGGCACTCATCCTACAACATCAAAAGAGAGAAGTTGGTCCCCAATTTTCATTGGGTCCAAGAGGGTAAGTGTTAACATGGTTGCCTTTTGGCTTCCATTGATAAATACCTTTAGGGACTAGAAATCTCCTAAATTTGCATTTCTCAATGGTATGGCCAGCATGACAACAATAATGACATAAACCATGATGATGTGTTTGTTGTTTCTTGTTCATTGAATCCTTTAAAATAAAAGAGTATTTTGCATATGGAGGATTCAATGACTTCTTAAACAACTTGGGGTCAACGGCATAAGTAATTTTAGGTTGTAGCGCTTTCTCTAGTTTGACCTTAAGAGTGTTTACCTCTTTTTGCCAAACATAACAAGCGTCACAATACCTAACTCTACTACATCCGTCAATGTCAATAGTTTTTGAATTTTCTGCAATACTAGTTTTCAATGCTTCTAAATCAATTTCAGCTTTGTTTACTTTACCTTCCAAAAAAGAGAAGATATGTTTGTCGGAAGCTAGTCGTTTAAAAGCATCTACAGCTTCGTTATGCAGTTTTTCAAAAGCTATTTTTAATTCCGAAAAAGACATAGAGGAGAAGTTATTGAAGTAGGCTTGTTTTACCTTTTTGTCATTGTTTTTCTTCTTGTGGTAGGACTGAATTTTTGAGTGAGCCATAAGGCACAGATTTGCAGCTTCATCATCATCACTTGAGCTTTGTGTGCTTGATGAATCACTATCACTTTCCCATGCAATATACGCTCTCCTTTGCTTGCTGTACCCTTTTGGTGAGTCTTTTCTTTGGTCCTTATACTTCATAGGGCAGTCCGTTTTAAAGTGTCCGGATTTACCACAATTAAAGCATGATCCTCTTCCTCTACTCTTCTTGTTTTCTTCTTGTTTCGAATTTATGGATTGTCTTCGAAACTTCATGAGATTTTTGTCGGAATGCTTGACTCCATTCTTTCGAATGAATCTATTGTATCTCCTTACAAACAGTCCCATTTCCTCATCATCCGAGTCTTTGTCACTACTTGAATCATTGTCGCTTTGCTCTTTTCGTGAGGACTTAGAGCTAGAAGCCACAAGAGCTATTGGCTTCTTCTCTCCCTCTTTGTCTCTTTTCTTTTCCTTCTCCTTCTTACTTTTATTCTCATATTTTTCAAGACTTTCCAAAGCTTGCTGATGTTCTTCCAGCTTTCCAAACAGTGTTGTAATCGTAAGTCTTGTAAGATCGTTGGCTTCCTTGATTGCTGTAACTTTAGGTTGCCATTCCCTGCTAAGACACCTGAGAATTTTATTAGTAGCAATTTCATTGGAAATAGGTTTTCCAAGAGCATTCAATCGGTTAGTTAGATGGGTGAATCTCTTTTGCATGTCGGAGATGGATTCTCCTTGTTTCATGCGAAAGAGCTCAAATTCTTGATTGAGTGTGTTAATGCGGGACTGTTTTACTTCAGTAGTACCCTCATGGGCAACTTCTAAAGCGTCCCACATTTCTTTAGCTGTCGTGCAATGTGATACTCGATAATACTCATCAACACCAAGTGCTGAAATTAACATGTTTCGAGCTCTCCAATCACACGACCACTTTTTCTCATCTTTCTCATTCCAATCATCTTCTGGTTTAGGTACTATGGCGCCAGCCGCATTAGTCATTGTAATTTGAAACGGACCGTTTTCAATGGCAGCCCATACTAACCTATCCACAGAATTTATATGAACTCGCATGCAGTCTTTCCAGTAGCCATAATTTTCACCGTTGAAAATAGGCGCTCTATTATACGCCCCCTTTGGTTCAGAATCCATACTGTTACAGGCAGCCACAGAGCACCAGCGAACCGGCGCTCTGATACCACTTGTTAGACGGTGTGGCTAGTGATCGAGAGGGGGGTGAATAGATCACCTCTTTAAAAAGTTAACGGATTTGACGTTTAATCAGAGTTTTCAAAATTGGCGGAAAAATCGGTCCCGAATCGACTTCCGTCTATTCTGAACCGCTACTAGAAAGCCGGACACGCAAGCGCAGTTGCTGGATTTTAATGAGAATGACAGAATTAATGCACACAGAATATTAACAGATTGAATGCGCTTATCCTCAAATACTATTTCCAATGAACACAATCAAGTTAACCGTTTTGTCAAACAGTTGGTGTGTGAGTGTTTGATGATAAACAGCAATGGTGTATGACTAAAGGTTTCGTTATCACTGCTGTCCAGAAATATAATCAATCACCACACACTAACAGAATTTGCAAAACAGTATTGAAACGTAAAGAAGATTAAGGTAAGAGTAAGATACGCAGAGATTTGTTAAGGAAGTTCCCCACGTCGTCCTCGCGTGTGGGTACGTCTCCCTCTCAATTTCAAATGAAATTGAGAACTTTGATTATCAATTATTGCCGAATCCGTTGATACAAGGTTTTGATACAAAGACAGAATTTCTAAACTCCAAGAACCTCTTCTTGTATAAACCTTCACTTGATCTGAGCTCGATCAAGATTTTCCTGCACAAAGTTGCAAACAATTCACCGGTTCCACGACCTGCTTGCGAAATCCCCCGATCTCCAAACGCAACGCTGCGACTGAATCTGTTCTGCAAATGTGACTCCCAAACCCTCAAGAACACACCAGTTCTTGAAGGACAAACCAGTAGGTTTTTCCTAGAAACCCCCTTCAATCTTCGACTCAGCTAGATCCTCGATCGTTCCACTGCAACCCACAGCTAGATCCTTGATCACACCACTGAACGTTATCTCGATACTTCTTTAATCCAAAGAACAAGAATTGTTATGTATAATTGTTCTTGAAGAGAAGTGATTGAGAAGATGAAGAAGATGAAGTCTCTTTCAGGTTTCTATGTGCTCACTGACAATTGCTCCAACACTTCTTTGATCTTGTGTTCAATTGTCTTTTTGCTCAATGAATTCGTCCCTTTCACCTGCTGTTGAAACCTGTATTTATATCCTAAAAAAACAGTTGCTGTTATGACTTAAAATAACTCTGTGTATTGATACATACAAGGGTGTATCGATGCATACTGTAAGTTGCATAGATTTTTGGTGAAATTAACAAATCATGTATCGATGCAAGAATCGTGTGTATCGATGCATGTGAATTTTACACTAATATGTATCGATGCTCAATGCGTATGTATCGATGCACAGGCTGACTCAAGTAGTCATGTATCGATGCAGGTGTCGTGTGTATCGATGCACAGAGTTTTTGGCTTTCCATGTATTGATGCATGGTTCGTATGTATCGATGCATACTGAACAAGAATTGTTTTGTGATTAATCACAGGCTACATGTATCGATGCAAAGGGTCATGTATTGATACATACTGACATAAAATGCATTTTAATTGTTATTTTAAAGGAAATTTTCAATGTAGGCTTATATGTGTGGTTATGCAACAATAGAATGGGATGAATTACAAAGTAAGAACACAAATATATCATGTAATGCAATGCACAACCAATTTGGATGATGATCACACAATTTGCTATCATTAAAAGTTAATTCAAGTTAAAGAATTCTTTCACACAACTCGAATCATGTTATTCTGTTAAAGCCTAACTTACTCATCCTTCTTCTTGCTCTTTTCCATTCAGGCGCAATCACATTAAGCCCGTTATCTCCACACACTCATAGCAAGGCGACCGGTTAGTGACTCTGATCCTTTTTGCACGGGATTCTAGTACTTACGTGGCATAACCCTTTGCTTACTCAGTTGTAGTTGCGGGGGATCGGACCGTAATCCACCCTACCAAGTTCAGCACTAGAAACCGCTGAACCAACTAACAACGAGTCTTATTTCCAATTATTTTTTTAAGGTTCTACATCTGTTGGGTTAAGTGACCGGGTGAGGGTCACCAAACTTAGAAGGTGCATTCTCTTTTCTTTCTCTTTTTTTTCTTTTTCGGAACACTCACTTATATTCATCGACTTCCCTGCGTAGAGTGTGTGTGAGATGGTGCTGACTGCTGAAATAAACTACTCAAGAGTTGTCAGAGAATGAGAATTTAAGGCTAAAACATAATAAGAATTTGAATCAATTTCCAT
Source organism: Lathyrus oleraceus (assembly GCF_024323335.1). Taxonomy (NCBI): domain Eukaryota; kingdom Viridiplantae; phylum Streptophyta; class Magnoliopsida; order Fabales; family Fabaceae; genus Lathyrus; species Lathyrus oleraceus. The sequence goes on along the minus strand of NC_066585.1, from coordinate 276,297,304 downwards.
ATGCAGGAGAGTTACGGTGTTAAGACAATACCGATCTTGTGAATTTTTCCCACGTCTCCGCAAACTAATCTCAAATTAGTCAGTCTATAGCCTAAAACTTTCAAGAAGATGCATTTTTTATTTTTTTATGACTGAAAACAAACAAAATACTAACAAAAACAAGGAAAACAAACGAAACAAACGATTTCTCTCCCCCACACTTAAAATAAGCATTGCCCTCAATGAAAAGACATTACTAATAAAGTAGAGAGAAGGAAAGAAAGACTCCCTGATCAAGTTGCAGGGTAGTTAGGTGCTTCCAAAGAAAGCTCCTCTATGCTGACATCTTCAGTCATTGAACTTTCATGGAATAGCTTCAAGCGCTGCCCATTGACTTTGAAAGTCTTGTTAGTACCTGCACTTTTTATTTCTACTGCACCATAAGGGAAAACATTAGTAATAACAAAAGGGCCAATCCATTTGGATCGAAGTTTCCCAGCCATAAGCTTAAGGCGGGAGTTAAACAGTAAAACTTGTTGGCCCACAGAAAATTCCTTCCTAGAAATCATTTTATCATGGAAGTTCTTAGTTTTCTCTTTATAAATCCTAGAGCTTTCATAAGCCTCTAGTCTAAGCTCTTCCAGCTGTTGTAATTGGAGTTTTCTTTCAATACCTGCTTGTTGCATCTCCAAATTACAATTTTTCACCGCCAAATAAGCACGGTGTTCTATCTCAACAGGAAGATGAAATGCCTTACCAAAAACAAGTCGATAAGGAGACATCCCAATGGGTGTCTTGAAAGCTGTTCTTTGGGCCCAAATTGCATCTTCTAGACGACGGCTCTAGTCCTTCCTGTTTGGTTGCGCCATTTTCTCTAAAACCTGTTTGATCTCCCTGTTTGAGATCTCAACTTGCCCATTAGTTTGTGGGTGATATGCAGTAGAGGCTCTGTGCACAACTCCATACTTCCGGAGCAAAGCTTCCATGGTGCGGTTACAGAAATGAGTGCCTTGGTCACTTATGATAGCTCGTGGTATTCCAAACCTGCAAAAGTTATTAGACCTGACAAAATTTGCAACAACTCTAGAATCATTAGTCCTAGTGGGGATAGCTTTCACCCACTTTGAAACATAATCAACAGCAAGCAAAATGTAAAGGAAACCAAATGATACAGGAAAGGGACCCATGAATTCGATTCCCCATACATCAAATACCTCATAGAAAAGCATAGGCTGCTGAGGCATTTCACTCTTGCGAGTGATGGTTGTACCTGCTATCTGGCATTCTTTACAAGTGCGGTAAGTCTCATAAGCATCCTTAAAAACAGTTGGCCAATAGAAACCTGAATCAAGGACTTTTCTTGCAGTCCTTTGCGGACCAAAGTGTCCGCCGACTTGAGATGCATGAGAAATTTTCAAAATGGATTCAATCTCATAGTCGGGGACACATCTCCTAATTACCTGATCACTACCAAACATCCAAAGATATGGATCATCCCAAACATAATATTTGGCATCACTCTTGAGTTTGTGAATCTGTGATCTAGATGCACCTGTAGGAAAAACACCAGCAACAAGAAAATTAATAATGTCAGCAAACCAAGGTGTAATCCCATGCAAAAGAAAAAGCTGCTCATCAGGAAAGTCATCCTGAATAGGAAAAGGATCTGCATATCTCTCTATCCTGCTCAAGTGGTCAGCCACTAAGTTCTCAACTCCACTTTTGTCTTTAATCTTTACATTAAATTCTTGGAGCAACAACATCCACCGAATCAATCTCGGTTTTTCATCCGGCTTCTTCAACAAGTACTTTAATGCTGCATGGTCAGTAAAACAACAACCTTGGAACCTAGCAAATATGATCTGAATTTATCAAGAGCAAAAACAATAGCTAGCAGTTCTTTTTCAGTGGTAGTGTAATTTGACTATGCAGAATCTAAAGTTCTAGAAGCATAGTAAACAACATGGGCAGCCCTGCCAACCCTTTGTGCAAGGACAACCCCGGCATCATAATTAGACGCATCACACATAATCTCAAAAGGGAGGGTCCAGTCCGGTGGCTGGATTATGGGAGCGGAGGTCAATGCTTTCTTCAAGAAGTCAAACGCTTGTTTGCATTTGTCATCAAAGTTGAAAGTGACATCATTCTTCAACAAGTTTGACAGCGGAAGAGCTATCTTGCTGAAATCCTTGATGAAAAACCTGTAAAAACCTGCATGACCAAGAAAAGAACGAATCTCGCGAACGCAAGAAGGGTAAGGCAGTGTAGAAATCACATCTATGTTAGCCGGGTCAATAGAAATTCCTTTTTCTAAAATTATGTGACCCAATACAATTCCCTGATCAACCATAAAGTGGCATTTTTCATAATTTAAAACGAAATCAGTTTCGATGCATCTTTCTAAAATCAAGCTTAAACTGCTCAAGCATGCATCAAAAGAGGAACCATAGACAGTGAAATTGTCCATAAAGACTTCCATGCAATTTTCAATGAAATCAGAAAAAAAATGCTAATCATGCGTCACTGGAAAGTGCCAGGAGCATTGCAAAGACCAAAAGGCATCCTCCTGTAAGCAAAAGTACCGAAGGGACAAGTAAAAGTGGTCTTCTCTTGATCTTCCGGTGCAATATGAATCTGAAAGTAACCTGAAAAACCATCAAGAAAACAGTAATGTGATTTACCAGCAAGTCGATCAAGCATTTGGTCAATGAACGGTAAAGGAAAGTGATCCTTTCTCGTAGCCTGGTTCAATCTCCTGTAATCAATACAAACTCTTCAGCTGTTCTAAACTCTAGTGGGAACAAGTTCATTCTTTTCATTTTTTACCACTGTGAGTCCTGATTTCTTAGGTATAACCTGCACTAGGCTTACCCATTTACTGTCAGAGATAGGATAAATGACACCTGCTTGCAAGAGTTTGGTTACCTCCTTCTTCACAACATCAAGAATCAAAGGATTAAGCCTCCTTTGGGACTGCCTTACTATTTTCGCTCCGTCCTCAAGTAATATCCTGTGCATGCACATCGACGAACTAATACCTGGAAGGTCGGCTAATGTCCACCCGATTTCCCTCTTGTGCCTCTTTAAAACCTGCAAAAGCTTGTCTTCCAGATCAAAATCAAGGTTAGAAGAAATAATAACAGGGAGTTTTTCATTAGTCTCCAAATAAGCGTATTTCAGATTTTCAGGGAGTTGTTTCAGCTCTAAAGACGGGGGTTGCTCGATGGATGGAATACTTGGGGCATCCGGGATGTCAAGAGCATCAACTGCAAAAACAACTTCATCGGCAACAACTTCACCTGTAGGAAATGTATGAGGCTGCAAGGCAGCATCAATCTCAGCACACACAACACAAAGGTTAGTGTCAGTACAATCAAAACATGAGTAAATATCATCGAAACTAGATAAAGATGGAAAATCAAGTGAAAATAAATCAGAACAAGTGTCCTCAACCAGCTCAGATATCAATTCCATATGAAAAACTGAATGCTCTTCCAAGGGGTGTTTCATGGCATCGAAAATGTTAAATTTTGCGACAATGTCACCAAATTCCATGGACATGGTTCCATCGTCAACATCAATTTTTGTCTTCGCCGTTGTCATGAACGGTCTGCCTAAAATGATGGGAGATCTGCTTGTCTTAGTCTCTCCTTCCATGTCCAGAATGTAAAAATCTGCAGGAAAAATTAAATCGTTAACTTGGACAAGGATATCTTCCACTATGCTAGTCGGGCGTGCATTGCTCCTGTTCGCTAGTTGGACGATCAATCCTATATGCTGCAAAGGACCAAGATTAAGGTTATTATAAATAGAAGTAGGCATAACATTAATGCCCGCTCCCAAATCAAGCATGCAATTCTCGAATTTACTATCCCCGATGGTACAAGGGACAGTAAAAGTTCCCGGATCCTTCTGCGTTTGTGGTAAGAGCTGAGTGATGGCTGACACATTTTTCTCGCCTGTAACTTTTTCAGATGAAGGCTTGGGCTGAATAAAAGCAGAAATATTTCTTCCCAAGTTAACTCTCTCACTTCCTTTAATCCTCCTCTTATTTCTACACAAATCCTTCAGAAACTTTGCATACTTAGGAACCTGTTTAATTACAACAAGAAGCGGAATATTTATCGCAACTTTTCTAAAAACATCCAATATCTCTTTTTCCTTGTCTCCCTCCTCAATTCTTTTATTTTTCAAAACTCTATGTGGGAAGGGGACTGGTGGCACATACTCCTTTTCTTTAATTTTTTCAGATGAAATAGGTTCAAATGGAGTAGGTTCAGGTTCAGATGTTACCTCAATAATATTTTTATTTTTTTCAGGGGCTGTTTCTGTAACCTTTCCATATCTCAACAAAATCGCACTCACATTAGCATTAGAATCCTTTGGATTGACAACTGTTTGGGCTGGAAGCTGGTTCGACCCTTGGGCTTGCATGTTATTTATTTGAGTAGCAAGTTGTCCCATTTGCGTGTTCAATGTCTGAATGCTAGAATCGGTCCTTTGTTGGAATTGGAGATTGTTGGAGGCCATTTGTTTGACAAGATCTTCTAAGGATGGTCCGGAAGGTGCAGGGGCAGCCACTTGAGGTGGGTTCTGTTGTGGGTTTCCATATCGAAGGTTGGGATGGTTCCTCCAATTGGGATGGTATTTGTTGGTGGACAGGTCAGGAGTATTATTGTACCTGTTTTGATTGTAAAGGTTGGCTGCATAAGCTTGAGGCAGCTCAGTAATATACTCGTCTCTCAGAATAGGACAAGTATCGGCCGGGTGCTCATGAGAAGTACAAATACCACACACTATTGATGTTTGAGGTTTTGCTACTGCCAGCTGTTTGACTAAGGCAGTGAGCTCGTCAATTCTGGTCTCTAAAGCTTTGTTGGAAGAAACCTGAATTTGATTCACGCCTTTGATTTGCACAGAATTGTCTCTAGTAGTGAACTGTTGGGAATTAAGGGACATATTTTCGATAAGGGCTTTGGCAGCAGCTGGAGTCTTATCAACAAGTGCTCCACCACTAGCAGCATCAAGATTGTTCCTATCCATCGGTGTCAAACCCTCATAAAAGTATTGGATGAGTAGTTGCTCGGTGATCTGGTGCTGAGGGCAACTGGATACCAAGTGTTTGAATCTCTCCCAATACTCGGTCAATGACTCATTACTCTGTCTAATACCACAAATCTCCTTTCTTATCGAGGCAGCTCTGGAGGCAGGAAAATATCTCTCTAAGAACACTTTTTTCAGGGCATTCCAGCTTGCAATTGAATTTGGCTCGAGATAATATATCCAATCCTTTGTTGTACCTTGCAATGAAAAAGGAAAAGCTCGAAGTTTGATTTGATCTTCAGTGATCCCTTCAGGCTTCAATGGTGTAGAACACACCACCTGGAATTCTTTCAAATGTTTGTGCAGATCCTCACCTGCAAGACCATTAAACTTGGGCAACAAGTGTACTAAACTCGATTTTAATTCAAAAGGAACAACAAAAACATCATATTCAATCCACAAGTCATTATAATTCACATCAGGTGCAGCCAATTGCCTTAAGGTTCTATTGTCAGCCATTTCAAAAACAAGTTCAGAATTAGAAGCAAACAAGTTATGCAAATAGTCGGACTCAGAATCGGACTCAATTGTGGGTGATGAACTAGCATGGACTGCTCTACGTTGTGTGTGCAAAGTTCTTTCTACTTCAGGATCAAAAGCAACAAGTTCAGAACAGCGATACCTAGTAGCCAGGACTAATGCACAGCAATGCAACAACAATATTCAAAATGCCGACAATGTCCCTAAAAGTCAAAAACAAACACAAAGAAGGGAATTGATCAAAATAAATTCAGAAAAATAAAGTGACACCGAATTTAATCTAATGACTTAAAAATATAATTTTGAGAATTTTTTCGATTTTTTTCGACTCTATGAAAACAATAAAAAAATTCATAAAAAATAGGAAAAAGAGGAATTTGGGAAATTGAAAGCAAAGCCCATAACTACTTTGTAGTAAGGGACAAACGATCAGAGAATTTTTTCAAACAAGACTGTCGGAACAGATTTTCAATCGGACGCAATTTTCCCAAATACCGATTTTTTTCACTTTTTGGACTCTAAAACGCGAGTTGGGCATAACCGTGAGGAAACTAGGACCTAGACACGTAGACACTAAACCTATGACTCTAAAAATGATTAATATAATCAAGAATCCCCGGCAACGACGCCAATTTGATCTGTTGTCGCGCGCGGGTCAAAACGAGTGTTTTTCAAAAACGTAGTACGGCGACAATTTTAACTCGGATATCGTTCTCACAAGGATTTTTTATTATTATTATCCAAAGGTAAATCGAATTAAGGGGGGGGGGGGGGTTGTTTGGTTTGGTGTTCGATTAAGAAAAAGTGATTATTAAAAGCAATTCTTGAAATAAGCTGTTATGAAATAAGTGATTATGAAATAATTCAATCTACCGATTCAGTTCCTACTATCATCGATTAATATAATTTTAATACCCTAAGCGGATTATGTTTTCCTATTTGGATACAAACTCAATGACAAGCGCGGTGAAGTTTGTGAGATGTATGATCCTATTGTCCGAATTAAGCAAACGGGATAAATTTTCATGGATTAAGCAAACATGATTGATCAGACACAAAAATGAATTAAGCAAACGTGACGTGCCTATGTTAGGATCATACAATCAACCAAATTGAATCAATATATTTCATGCAATCGAATTAAGCATACAAGAACACAAAATATCATTGAAAGGAATTAAACTAAAATTAACATTATAATAATCTCAAGTTTTGAAACCTGAATTACGGCAGATCGAATCAGAGGGATTAGTTCTCCATGGAATTCGTACAAGCTTTCAAATTTTCATGAATAGTGATCCCGTGTACTGTTTTCGGCTGCTTAGGTTATAGGAAAAGTAGAATAAACCTAATTTGGTCAAAACATAACCCAGACCCAAACTAAATAACCCAACACAAAATATAAATCTAGTGCTGAAGGCTTCAACGGATTTTTCAACCATGCTACAGTCTGAATTAGCTTCTGACTTCTTCATGAAAGTCGTAGCTCTTTCTCTTAACTTTCCAACGACTGGTAGCGCGCCTCGATCCGATACATCTAGCTCCAGTTATGAATTTATTCGTGCAGACTGCTAATGCTGAAAATAAACTGCGAAAAACAAATAAGTGTAAAAATAAGATAAATTATAAAAACACATTAATAGGGAAAAATAACCAAACTAAAACATGGAAATGCATAAGTATAAATATAGAACAATATGCATCAAAATGCACTGATTAATGATCATTAACTATCAGCAAGGGAGTGGAGCTCAAACCTTTGCCCAAAAAGTGATGACATTGAACAAGTTGTGGTATGGGTTCGTGTCTCAGGTTTACCGATTGAGTACTATGATGCAAGAGTTATATCCTTTATTGCTAATTCCATTGGATTCATAGTTAAAGTGGATTGGAATACACTAAATAGAAAAGGGGGAAGTAGGCAACACTTTGTGTGTAAGTTGTTCTAACAAAGCCTTTGTTAGCGATGTTTGCAATCAAGGAAATACATTACAAGATTGAATACGAAGGGCTTCACCTGTTGTGCTTAATCTGTGGACACTTTAGACACTACAAAGACATATGTCTAGACTACCAGGGCTGCAAATGTTGAAACAGAAGCACCAAGGCAAGACACCAATGGAGGTGACAATGGAATTAGAACCACTAAGGAAAATGGTCCTTGGACGGTGGTCCAGAAAAATAGGAGGCAGAGGAAACGAAATGAACGATAAGCCAACAACCTGGATATCCCAGGGCCAAGGGGAAGCAGGTCGGATCTCCGACAACCATAAGTGGTAATAAATCTAAGGCGAAAGAAAAGGGATCCCGTTTCATTATTCTTAATGAGGAAGTTACAGGTTTAGAAATCGATGCTACGGAAGTTAATGAAAATAATGAGGAGGTAATTATGAGTATGAATTGAAGGAGAATTTCCATCCAAGGCGCAGCGGAATTTAAAAATTTCTCCATTTAGTGATCCTTACGAATGGGCATGATCAGTGATAGAATCGTTACCTCTTATGGCGATTCAAACCTTTGGTGCAGATCTCTTGTAACGATCAAAACCTTGGATATAAATCCACGGAGCGATCACGAACGTTGAATGATGACAACGTCTCTACTCAGTCCACACGAACGGGTTCCTTCAATCTCAGTGCTAGCTGGTACGAATGAAGGCTTTGAGTGAGAGTGAGAGAGAGGGAAACGAAATTCCAAGTCTTCACTTGAGTTGAGTGACAATGCTTCTACCCAAGGGGTTCTATTTATAGAATCACTTGTGTGGGCTTCAAGCTAAAAAGCCCACTTAAGTGTATTTTGGCCCATATCTCATAATATGCCAAAATCACTTAAGTATTTGGTACCTTACCATATTTCGTATTCTACTTAAGTACATCGTACCTTACGATGTTCCTTAGTTACTCTATCTCTCATCAATCCGTCCTTTGTGTGTGACCCTGTAGGTTTTCGTGACATTGACAATTATATTAAATCATGCATTTAACATAATAAACAGTGAGCGGTATCTAGCAACACATCACTGCTACCCAAGTCACGAAAACGTCGTGTGTTCTGACAAGTCCTTCTGTAATAATAATTATGTGTATAATTACCCCTTTGCCCTTATGTCTATATTGAACACAAGGTATAGACCGTGTCATCCTTGTCCAGTTCAATATTGGGCCCATAGACATTTATCCTGTTACACAGGATGGGCAAATTCCATCTAGGTCACTCATCTCCCTCAGCATGCTTCGTGGAGTACCCATCAACTGTCTTTATGGTTATCCAGTTACGAACAACGTTGGATCAGCAATAAAGCACTCGACTCTACATTTAGGATCCATAGTGGTTTCAGGTCGAAGAGTGGTATACACCATTATCACCATGAGAATAACTTATGACACTTTGCATAACTTTCTATATAGTATTCTCATAGCGGGTCAATCCGGTATAAATATTACGCTTAATATTCATACCTATGTTTAAGACTTGATAACTCTTTATCCATGATCCATGAGATGTGATCATCAGTCTACAAACATAATAGTCTTAATGCTTTAATGTTATCCCACTTCACAATGAAGCTCGACTACGGATACTTTAAGAATAGTGTCCTTATGTTTAATGTGATCTCATGATTAAGTCATACTTGATACATTAAACGGACTAGCTATCCTAGGGACTTTATTAATCAAACATAATAAAGAAAAAGCCTTTTATTAGTTAATAAATAATTCGATACAAGTACCAAAAGTATTGACCTCTAGGGCTTACACCAACATGAATGTTAGAGAAAGTCCAAATGTGAGAAATTCAAATGCACCAATAGGGGAGAGGTAAGGGGTTGAACGTGGGGACAAAAACAAAAAAAAGAAACAAAAACAAGTTTACAAAAAGTCTGCACTATGGCTACACATGGCATGATTAAGGAGAAGAAAAAGATGGTCCCATATGGTAAAAACAATTAGATTTATGGAAATATGTTTGAACAAAATAGGTTACTTGAGGTAGTATCATACCTTCACTTAGCTAATGAGTCTTGTTATCAGGGCCCCCTTCAATACAATCAGGATATTGGATCTGACAATGATGTTGCACATCTTCTTAACAGGTTGAGCCCAAAAGAAAAGAGGGTCCAACAATCATGTGGAGAAGGAAATGAGATTATCAATCAAGAACTTAAAGAGACCGACAAATTTCATAAACAAGATACGAGCAATTATCTTGGTTTTGAAAAAGAAAGTGAAAATGACCAAACGACTATGGGAATTGGTGATGAAGACTCAGACATGGATGTCGTGGAGGAAACCCCTATTCATAACCAAGGTCTTGGTAAACATCAATACATTGTTTTTATGGTTGATACAAAATAGAAGATATTAGTATGAAATTGTAGCGGGGCGGTGAGTAAATCGTTTGTTCGAGTATGCAAGCAATATCTGAAGGAAAGTAACCCCGATATCTTGGTGATTATGGAAACAAGAATAGACACAATAAAGCTAGTCAAATCTTTCAATCGAATGGGCTTTGATGGTTTCGTAGCATTAAAGGTGAGGGGTTACTCTGGAGGGATCACTATGGCTTGCAAAAAAAAAGAAGTGGAAATTTAAGTATTAGAAAAACATTTCCAGAGTTCCTGTATGTGAAGATCAAGCTTGGAGACAGTAATAAGTGCTTATTTATCCATGTTTATGAAAGCCCTAGAGAGAAGGGGTAGAAGGAGCTTTGGGAGGAGCTTCGTAGAATCGAAAATCATATGACTCATGGTTGGATTCTTGGAGGGGAGTTCAATGAAATCATGAATTCCTCTAAGGAAAATGGTGGGGTGGAAATTTCACATAGAAACTGTGGTATTTTTCAGGAAAAGAGTGGAATCATGCAGATTAATGGATATTTGATATATGGGGCACAAGTTTACGTGGAGGGCACTGATTTATCAAGGAGGAGTCAGAATCTATGAACTATTGGATCGGGCAAGGTTGGATCAGGCCTAGATTAAGGTCCTGAGTCGAGTGGAATTTTTAGATCATCGCCTAATCTTGGTTTCTCTCAAGGAGAAAGGAAATATCAAGAAAGATAGCAGATCCCGTTTTGAAAGTTCATGGATCATGGAGGAAGAATATGAGGATTTGGTCAAACAAACGTGGAAGAATGAGAAGAGCATGTATGCTAATTGGGAAAAATTTAAAACAAATGCGATCAAGTGGAAGAAACTCACCATTCAAAGTATACAAGGTCATAAAAGACACATCTGGGGAAGAATTAAAGGCATTTAACAGGTTGTTCAACCACTGATACAAAATATATATTTGGTAAAACAATATTACTACGACCACCTAAATCACCGTAGTAATAATTGATATTTGCTCGCCTTAATTTTTTAATAGTATTAAAATACATTTTATCATGATCCTTCAACATAATCATTGTAATATATTAAAAGTACTTATCATCACGGTTAATACCAAAAACCTTTGTAAATATTCCTTGCATATTATCAAGGTTTATTTTAAGAGTCGTGGTGATAAGTTTTAAGTTTTAAGTATATATATATATATATATATATATATATATATATATATATATATATATATATATATATATATATATATATATATATATATATAGAGAGAGAGAGAGAGAGAGAAGCAAAGTTATCAAACTTTCCCTCAGAATAGTCGTCACTCTCTTAAGAAAACCCTAACAATGCTCACTTCCACATGTAACAAACTCGTCCTAATTAGCATCTTCAAACGTTAAGGTGATCAATTGCATCTGTTTTCTCTTTCATATTTTTCTTTATATGCTTTCTTCCATGCTTTGGTACATTTTATTCCTTTTTTTATCAAAATAAAACCCTAACATTTCTCTCTTCTAATCCAGAGAACTCGTCTTGATAACCTTCTTCAAACTAAAAGGTAATTTTTTCCATTTGCTTTCTTACATTTTTCATATATGTTCCATGTATGACATTAGTTCTTCTTAAAAAGTGTTTTTTCATTTGACATGATTTACTTCCTTTTTGGGTCATATTTCCGTTTATGCTAATGCTAGTTGATGTATTTTGTTGTTGTTGTTGTTTATAAATGGCTTGTGTTGCTGTTGTTGATAAGTGTATGTTGTTGATAAATATTGTTATTGTTAATTTATGTTGTTGTTTAATATATTATAATGTATGTAGATTATTTATTTCACTAACCCTTCATTGAACATGCATTCATATAAAGTGATTTAGAAAATAATAATTTGAAAAATAAGTTATATTTGAAATATAACTTAGATCAAACATGTTTTTCGAATTGCATGCATCTCGTAATTCATTTATCGCTCTTTAACACATAAAACTTGGTTTATTGCCCTAGGTTCTTCAAAGTAACAGTTCATTATCTATTAACTTATATTGTAAAACATCAATTTTGTTGAGAAATTGAATCATCTTCATCGTTGTCGTCATAATAATCTTCATCATTGATTAAAATAATGATGATGATAGTGATGATGATGATCTATATTAGTCAACATATTGATGCCTTGCATAATAAACTAGGAATGAACTGTTGCTTTGAATAACTTGGGCCATTGAATCAAATACTATGTGTTAAGTAGCAAGAGATGAATTACGATATGAATGCAATTTGAAAAAGAGTGGTTCATTTAAGTTATTTTTCAAGAATAATTTAATTTTTCAAATTATTATATTCTACATTAACTTTAATGGTTGTATATGTTTAGTGAGGTGTACGAAAAAACAACAAACCTGCATATTTTATAATAAACTCAAGGTACTTTCCACAATGATTATCTTCTATAATTGTGGTAAAATGTTAAATTTATTCCAAATAAATTGATGTTGATGAGTTTCAAACCCATGACCTAAATATATATCACAACGTTATTTAATATAACGGTTGCGACAGGTAGCGCGCTATCTAGCTTATAACCATAATCACACGCCTATTATGGAAACCAGCATACATACAATCACATGCTACCTAACAACGGACGAGAAACCGTCATTATATGTGTTTCACAACCGTCATTATATGTGTTTTCCATAGTAGTGAGGATGGTAGAGGCCATGGAGGTTTGAACATCTTGGAAAGAAAACTCCAAAAGGATTTAGCAAAAATCCTTCAAAAGGAAGAATTGATGTGGTTTCAGAGGTCAAGGGCAAAGTGGCTAGTTGATGGTGATTGGGATACTAGATACTACCACATCAAAGTTGTCTAGAGAAGAAGGAAAAATCGAGTCAATATGATATAAGATAGCCGCTAGGGAGTGGATTGAAGATCTAGAGAAGGTAAAAAACTTGTTTAAAGACTTCTACCAAAATTTATTCACAACTATCACTTGCATAGGTCTTTGGGAACACACTAGTGTTACTTTTCCTAGACTAATTATTCAAGATATGAACAAGTTGGATGATGAAATCATTTGTGTAGAAGTTAAGCACGTGATTTTTCAAATGTCCCATTGGAAAGCCCCTGGGCCTAATGGGTTCCCAGTTGGCTTTTACCAGAAATCTTGGAACATAGTATATGAGAATGTTTGTAACTATATTACTCAGTTATGGAGCAACCCCGACCAAATCCATGAAATCAACCAAACTAAAAATTTTCTAATCCCAAAAGTCTTGATTCCAACATATGTTTAGTAGTTCAAACCGACATCCTTATGTAATACTACTTACAAGACCATAAGCAAAGTATTAATAAACAGACTCAAGAGTCACATTAATACCATCATCGGGCCGTATCAAATGGGGTTTATTCCAGGAAGAAGAATTCAAAAAATATAGTGGTGGCACAAGAAATTCTCCATAATATGAATAAACTGAAAGGCAAAAATGGTTTTGTTGTAGTGAAGCTCGATTTAGCCAAGGCCTACAGTAATCTCAGCTGGATTTTCATTCAGCATGTGCTTCATGAAATTGGGTTCCCTCAGAAGTTTGTGAGTGTAATTCTATTTGCAGTATCTTTTGTTAACATGAATATAAAATGGAACGGGAAAAAGACAACTTATTTCCAATCAAAAAGAGCATAAATGCAAATTCTAATGTCACCAACTACTCCTCAAAATTTGTGTGGTACTAAGTCTCTGGGATCATAGGTATGTTATTGATTTTCCCATGTCTCTGGTTACTCTCTGGACATGAGACCGTCATAGTTCCTCTCTAAACCAGGCCATCACTTGACTGAAGTCCTACCTAACTCTGAAATAAATGAATGCATGGACATGAATAATATAAACATGCAACATCATTAACATCATATAATTATAACATCACAAATACCAAAACATCACCAAAAAGGTTCCACTCTTGAACCTATATGTCACCAATCACATGCCATCACTATAATCTCTCTAAATTACTATACTCAAAATCGCCAATTAAGACCATCACTGTAATACCTCTGGATTACTATACTCAAGAACACTAATTAAGATCGTCATTGTAATCTCTATGGATTACTATACTCCAAAATATGTTTTAAAATAATTTTAATCAATTTTCATCAAAAAGGGCAAAGTTATGTTATTGTCCCAAACCATTAACTCATCAACATTTTCTGTGAAATTCAAAATGCCTCAAAACTCATAATTCTTAAAATAACCCTCGAGTACCCCAAGAGTACTCTAAAGTACCTAAATGCAACATTATAAATGTCAACAGTGCTCTAAAATGTAACTCTTTTGGCTTAACAGCCTTCAACAATAAAAATATTACTCAAAATGTAACATTATAATGTCAACAGTGCTCTAAAATCAACTCAAGTGTATGTTATACTCTGATATCCAACTATATACAATTAAAAGAAACTTTGACAACTCTATAATAACTCTAACCAAATAAATTAGGACCCTTAAACTCATCAAAAAGGTAACAAAAGATCACCACACTCAAAATTGTTAAAACCCTGGACCTAACTCTAAAATTGTCTCACCTTAAAATAGCACCAAATTTTATAGACTTGTGGTAAAATTATGAAACTATTTATTTTCAAATTTCTTTAAACCCTCTTTCAAACACACTTAAATTCACCTCAAGCGGAGTTACGAAACTCCAGTTCTATTCGTTTCAGTTCAGCCATATCGCGACAATTCCTACATAAACTGTAAAGCGGAATGTTTGACCTCAAAATAGCATAAAATATCATATATTCATGATAAAATTATCAAAAGTCTTCAGGTTAAAATATCATTGAACCCTATTTCTAACCCAACTGATGACGCCCCAAAAGGACTTATGAAACTTTAGTTACGCATTAAACCTAATGACCAACACATGATTGAGATTGACTACGTCTCTGGTGTAAAAACCAGCAAACTGCTACTAATGTAGTGCACCTAGAGCCTATTTCTATACTTTAAAAATAAATATTATCACGTTAGCTTTCCAATACAATTGACGATATCACAAACCGACTTACGAAACTCAAGTTATGATTGAAATAAGCCGATTAATCCCCTTCTATGTCTACCTGCAATTTTTTGTGTTTATTCTATTTTTGATATTTTTTTTGTTTTTCGTCAAAAGATTCTAATTAAAAAAAAAATAGATTTCTAACATTCAGAAAAATTTAGGGAAAACAAATCGTTATATTTTCTAGGAAATTTTAGGAATACACATCATAAAAAGTTTATGTAAAATTTTGGGAATACATATTGTAAGGTTTTCAGGGAAATTTTAGGAAACACGACCAAATAGGGTGGCTCAAAATTACAGACATCTCTCAAGAACTCTAAGGTATGAACACAACTTATATGCACAATTCAACATTCATGGCATCAAAATCAACAACAAATAATATTAAATAAGCAAACAATAACAATATAGTGAGCCTAGGGTATTTATCACAAAGTAATCATTCATCGATCGTTGCCAATAAGGAATTGTCCAGACATTTCATAAATTAATACCAAATACAGTGACCATATGAGATTTATCCCAAATCCCAATTGGTCATCATAGTAGTAAAATAAATCACAGATGTTATTCAAGGCCAATTGATCAAGGCCAATAAGGTTTTTCTCAAACCTTATTTGGTCAAACACATTACAGAAGGGAAAATAGCATAATCCTTAGTGTCGATGGGAGTGTAAGGACCCCTCACCACCCTGGTTGTCTATTATCACCCATCAATAAGGAAATCTTTCCTCTTACATCGAAATTGAAACTTTCAAATTCTTGATTATGACTTCCTAGCTCTCTTTTGTCCAACTCCTTCGTTGTCTCTTTTCTCCCAATTCCCAATCACATGTAATGTAAGCATAACTTCCCCTCAAATTTTCCTATTTATTTTACCCTAATTTTTAAAATATTAATTATTTCACTTTTTGGCATAACTTAATCAATTTCTCACCACTTCACCTCTTATTCTCAATAATTTCTAGTTTTTATCCAAAGTTTTGAAATTCTTATTAAAATAAATAAATATTTTATTTAAATAAATATTTAATCAAAATTCTCCAAAAAAAATTTTCTCAAATTATTACAAAATAACTAAATTTATCTAATTATTTTTAATAATTTCAATGAATCTCATTTTATTTTCTGCTCTCAAATCCTATAACCTCGATAATTATTAAATTACCAAAATACTCCTAATCACCAAATAACACAAATAATTCGAATAGCACACAAATAAACACGTCAATAATTAAATAAAATATTTAATTAAAAATTGAGGTGTTAAACTTATCCACATATCTTTCGAACCTCCATGATATTTTCCATGTGTCTCAGCTTTGAAAGTATGTTCATGATCCATCACATGTGACCTAAGTGGATGATGTACAAGTATGAGATTATTTTCCTTTACTCAGTGGTGAATCTAAGTTGTCATAATGGTTAGGGATCCTTACCCTCTTATCTATGTATTTCACTTTGCACAGTTTATGGCCTTATTGGTGACCAAATGGGTTTGATCAAAACCCCTGAAGTTACCGATTGATTGTTGATTTGTGTTTGTGCCTTTTGGGCAATTTTAAATAATGAAATCATGACATATATGTATGAATGTAATTTCTGTGTTTTAAAACCCTTTGAGGCGATCGATTGTTGTATTGCTCTAATTTTGATATGAAAGTCTATGATGCTATGAATTCTTGTCAAACCTTATAGGTATGTGTTGTCCCTTTTGTGATTTTTATGATGTATGTCATTGTTAATGTGTTTATCGATCAATTTCTGTAAACCTTTTTTGGACCTTTTTCCCAAATGCCATAAAATTTCAGAAAAGTCAAAAGCCAGAAAATAAAAATCAAAAAATCAAAAAATTAAAATCGGACAAGATGATGGCTACGTGACGACTAAGTGAGGTTGTGTACAGACTGTTGGTGTAAGCCCTAGAGGCCAATACTTTTGGTACTTGTATCGAATTATTTATTAATTAATAAAAAGGCCTTTCTTTATTATGGTTGATTAATAAAGTCCCTGGAATAGATAGTCCGTTTAATGTATTAAGTGTGACTTAATCATGAGAGCACATTAAACATAAGGACATTATTCTTAAAGTATCTGTAGTCGAGCTTTGGTGTGAAGTGGGATAACATTAAAGCATTAAGACTATTATGTTTGTAGACTGATGATCACATCTCATGGATCATGGATAAAGAGTTATCAAGTCTTAAACATAGGTATGAATATTAAGAGTAATATTTATAGCGGATTGACCCGCTATGAGAATACTATATAGAAAGTTATGCAAAGTGTCATAAGTTATTCTCATGGTGATAATAGTGTATACCACTCTTCGACCTGAAACCACTATGGATCCTAGATGTAGAGTCGAGTGCTTTATTGCTGATCCAACGTTGTCCGTAACTGGATAACCATAAAGACAGTTGATAGGTACTCCACGAAGCATGTTGAGGGACATGAGTGACCTAGATGGAATTTGCCCATCCTGCGTAATAGGATAAATGTCTATGGGTCCAATATTGAACTGGACAAGGATGACACGGTCTATACCTTGTGTTCAATATAGACATAAGGGAAAAGGGGTAATTATACACATAATTATTATCACAGGAGGTTTTGTCAGATCACATGACATTTTCGTGACTTGGGTAGCAGTGATGTGTTGCTAGATACCGCTCACTGTTTATTATGTTAAATGCGTGATTTAATATAATTGTCAACGTCGCGAAAACCTATAGGGTCACACACAAAGGACAGATTGATGAGAGATAGAGTAATTAAGGAATACCGTAATGTATGGTGCCCTTAAGTAGAATACGAAATATGGTAAGGTACCAAATACTTAAGTGATTTTGGCATATTATGAGATATGGGCAAAATGCACTTAAGTGGGCTTTTTGGCTTGAAGCCCACACAAGTGGTTCTATAAATAGAACTCTTGTGCAGAAGCATTGTATGGGAATACAACACAACTGAAGAATTGGAATTTCGTATCTCTCTTTCTCTCACTCAAAGCCTTCATTCGTAACAGCTAGCACTGCGATAGAAGGAATCCGTTCGTGTGGACTGAGTAGAGACGTTGTCATCGTTCAACGTTCGTGATCGCTCCGTGGATTTGTATCCAAGGTTTTGATCGTTACAAGGGATCTGCACCAAAGGTTTGAATCGCCACAAGAGGTAACGATTCTATCACTGATCATGCCCATTCGTAAGGATCACTAAATGGAGAAATTTTTAAATTCCGCTGCGCCTTGGATGGCAATTCTCCTTCAGTGGTATCAGAGCCACTTATGAAACCATGAATCTGATAACTGTTTTTGTTCTGTAATAATATGATTAAAGACAGAATGAATCAAAGATTAAATTGAGATCGATCAAGTTATATATATATATATATATATATATATATATATATATATATATATATATATATATATATATATATATATATATTATATATATATATATATATATATATATATATATATATATATATATATATATATATATATATATATATGATATATGTAATCCTGATGCAAAATACATTATATATGATATAGTGTTCTCGTTTCGTTCATTCAAACACTCAATGATTGTTTTCCTTTGAGCGATCAATGGTCGTTTGCTTCTTGATCCGACATTAGTATGGTGAAGCAATGACGTGTTGATCAATCATACTAAATTAACAATCGAGATGTGTTTGACAATCTGAAATTGGTGCATCAGGGTTAGTGATGGCACAAGGGTTGTGTTGTCAGAGAGTTATGCGATTGGGGTTGTGACTGCACAAGAGTTGTGCTTTCTAAACACTTTTTGGAACAGTGTTAACCGGTTAACGCATATGGTTAACCGGTTAACGCAATACGAAATAAATTTTTTGAGTTTTTCAAACAGTGTTAACCGGTTAACGCTTTTGGTTAACCGGTTAACGCAAGACGAAAACAGTTTTCCAAGAGATTTTCAAACAGTGTTAACCGGTTAACGCATTTGGTTAACCGGTTAACGCAAGACAGAAAACAATTTTTTGAACAGATTTCAAACAGTGTTAACCGGTTAACGCATATGGTTAACCGGTTAACGCAAGGAAAAATTCACCCATTCGGCTAACTCAGTGCTTTAAAAGTATCAAGTGTTGATGCGAAAAACGACGTCGATTTCAAATGAATTGTTCATTAAAATTTCGGCTTTGCGTAGTGTGATCGGTCGTCGAGATTTAATTTGATTTTAATTAATTAAAGGAATTAATAATAATAATAAAGTGTTTATTATTGTCTTGTGGTGATCGGTTATGGCCTTAGTTTTCCTTTGCTTTGGGTTTTAAAATACGACCTGCGTGTCGTGCCTCTCTCTTAATCTCCCAAATGTAACTTCTTTTCTCATCTCACTCCCTCGTATGTAAAACGAGTTTCTTTATGTAATGTAATGATATGAAGAAAGCAAAGAAGTTAGTTCCAAAGGAGGACAACCTTGAAGATCTTGCTTGGAGAAGCTTATATCGTTGTTAGGTTAGTTTAGGTTCTCTCATTGGCTTGGGAGAACAATTGCGCTAGGGGCCATAACTGTTTCATTATGTATGTATGTATGTTGATGCATGTGAGAGGCGATTTATATGATAAATAAGCCGGTGAGATCAGAAAAAATTGCAATTCCCTCAAATTAAATATTAAGTTTATGCTTTCCAAGTTTTAACACTCATCAAGACTAGTATCGGATAATGTAGGTTTCGCCTACGCATGGTGCATGTTCTATATTAGTAAGGTGCGATGGGATAATTGTAATATCCAACTGTTAAAATAGTGGGTCAAACTTAACTAAACAAATTATAATAAGATTATAGATATGTTTAGAAGCAAGAGTTGGGAATGATCCATATGATGGATTGGAATAAGGAGTTATTGAACCAACTGAAATTTTCGAGAGTTGTATGAGATACAATTGGAAGGAGTTCCTACCTAAATAACCTAGTTTAGTGTAATCCGCCTACGCGGACTTAGAACGAAGTGAAATATGGATCTCGACCCACTAGAAAATCTTCCAACGGGATTTTCCGAATCAGATGATGAGTGTAACACCTCAAAATTTGCCCTCCTCTCTTGGGACTGGCTTAACATATTGCATTGCATTTTTTAGGTCATTAGGCATTACATAATTGCATATCATGTGGTTACATGGTGCCAATCATCCTCCCAAGTCTTGATCAGAAGATGGAGAGGTTATGTGCAAGCTGAGGGTTTCATTGGATTGGATCACTAATCATCTGAGGATATGGTGGTTCAAATTAGGGTTTTGATTCTCAAGGAGATTGAGCTACATCTTGGTTGCCATGATTCATCATCATCATCATGGTTTGTCATCATCAAGTGTTGGATCAGGATACCTTGAGATTAGGGTTTTGACCACTGGTCAACCCTAATCAGTTGCATTGGGCCAATCAAGGTATGGCAAGGAGATGGGGTCTATGATGGATATGGGGATCATTTCATGATTGTATTGAGCATATTGAGGCTAGGGTTTCATCCTTGAGCCATTTCATCAGAGAATTGGGGCTCAAGTGGATCAGTGCCTTGCCAAATTCATCTATCAGTTGAAAAGTCAACTATGGTCAACTGTGCTTGATTTTATGGATTTGGAGGTGGGAGAGAGTTGGATACACTTCATTCATGTTGAAACAAGTGTCATTTGACATGTCAAAGCTCAAGAATGAAGAAAATAAAGTCAGGACAAAAATTGCCAAAAATGGAAAGTGACTTGTAAGGGAAGTTTCCCAAAATGGAAAGTTTTTCATCACAAAATTACATGTCCAAGAAAGCTTCAAATGAAAATTTGTTCAACATGAAAGTTTTAGATCTTGGTCTCACCTTTTCAAAAAGTCCAAGAACTTGAAATTCCCATGTATGGTTGACAAGTTATGGTCCATGCATTTTCCAAAAAGACCTATAATCAAAGTGGCATAACTTTCACATGGAGTGTCCAAAATGGATGATCTTTTTATGATAAAACTCCATTTGACATGTACTTTCATGGTGCATAATCAAAATTCATCAAAAATGGTCAATGCAAAAGGTCAATTTTCAAGTGCACTAATTAAAATCCAAGGGCAAAATGGTCCAACTTGAGAAATACTTGGAATTTTGGAATGGGAGTTTTTGCAACACATCACAAATGCCAAATAGAAGTGGTTTGAACTATCATGAGTTTTCAAGGTGCAATGTTTGGCAAGGCTACTTTTGAACTTGCACTTAAAATGCAATTTTGGCATGGCATAGTGAAAATGAATTGTACAAGGCCAATTGATGTGGGACCAAAGCCAACACATTCCAAATGGTAATTAGAAGATGTCTGAGCTGTCACATTGCTGTCATAAGGCCTAATGTGAAAAGTCATTTTTGCCCTTGCATTGAGAAAATGGCATTATGCTAATTATTTCATTTTTTGTTAATTGGTGATTAAGAGGATGATTAAGCAAGAGTATAAAGCTCTAATTGTAACTGAATTGCACACATAATCACAATTTTCAAGAGCTGTAACAAACTTTCACCAAAACCTCTCAAAAACTCTTCAATCTTCATCAAGCATTTTTCAACTTTTCTCCATCAAATCTCAATCAATTTGCACGATTCTTGATGGATTCATCTTCTCCAAGCCTCAATCTCCAACTGTTTCATCAAGATTCATGCCAACAACATCAAAATCGTGATTGTTCATAAGGAGCTCAATAATGGTGATTTAAGAATTCTTGCTTCTGGATCGTGTTTGAGCTGAGATAGCTTCTCCAATCATCTTCCTAAACCTTCTTCTTCATCTGTTTTGAAGAATCACATCAAAACACGCGCAAATCGTCACTGTCTTCATCTACAAGGTTAATTTTCGAAACTCTTCATTTCTTAAACTATGCTAGGGCTTTTGTAGAGCTTGCAACGTAGATGAACATGATGTAATTGGTTTTTGATTTGGTGAACTATTGAATGTGTAATCATGATTTGAAGTTTGATGTGTGTTTACATTTTTGCTCGATCCGTGAGTTGTGGTTAGAATTAGGAGATTTGAGTCACATATTTGGAATGTACATTGAAGGACGGTTCCATTGGTTATCTATTTGTTAATTTTCATTGAGATTCGTGGATGTTGATTTCTGGTGATGTTGATGAAGAACGAAGGTGTTCTTGAGCTTTTCTGGAAAAATCGTGCGTTAGATCCACACAATTGCCTTGGTCATTTGAATTTCTGTTTGCCGCGCTCAGGAGCCAATCAGAAGGCTCCGTTTTCATTTAACAATACGACGTCGTTTTGGCTTGTGTGTTAAAAATTACGCTTCTGCCATTACGCCTTTAATTAAATTTTATTTCATTTCTTTTTCTTTTGGTTATTTCAATTTTGTTACATGATCTTTAAAAAATCACAGAGAGCTCAAAATTCATCCAATTTTTGTGAGATTTTTTGTGCCATGCTCATGATAATGTGTAGAATTTTATGATGATTTTTGTGAAATTTTTGCACGTGTGGAAATTTAATTGACCTATTGATTTTGTTCATGTGCTTATTTGTATACACTTCACCATAACCTTCATGAAATGCTCATACTTGTAAAGAAATGAATGAAAATTTTTGTGCTTGTTCTGGATATGTTGATGGTTATTTTCATGTAGAGTTTATGATTTTTGGATACTTGGTGATGGAGATATGATTTTTTGATTAGAGGTGTGACAATTTGTGTCACACCAAGCTAGGTCATCTTTCTGATTTTATTTGCCTGGCCTAGAAATGTTTGATTGCTCCAATTTTTTGCATGAATGATCATTGATATGTCAAGATAACATGTGAATTTTGCTGGGATTTTTGGTTGCATTTTCAAATTGATTGATAATTTTCTTCTCCGTATGCTCATTTGGTAACCTTGTGTGACACATGTTGGCATTTTGCTTGTGAAATTCTCATATGGTATTGGATGAAGATGAAATTTGACATGAGCATAGTAGACACATTGTAGGACATCATGCTTTTGGTCCCATTCATTTCTTAATTGTTGTCACTGTTTTATGAATTATTGAAGTGGATGCTTGCTTGGATGCTTTGAATTGGCTTGTATAATTGTGTCTGGATTTCTTGATTTTCATTGACCTACTTTTTTTTGTCCAATTGAGCTGAAAATTGACATGATATACATTGAGTGGGCCCTGTTTAGGTGTGAATTTTTGTGGAATTAATTGAATTGTGTTGGTATGCTTTTGATTGAAATAGTTCTGTTTGGTCTTTTGGAGTTGCAAATTACGTGATTGATGTTAAATTGTGCATGAAATGATAATGGTGAATGGTATGAGCATGGGACCAATTGCATTTGCTTTTAATTTGTTTTAATGTGATTTTGGTTGAATTGCACTTGCTGTTTAGAATTGTTTATCCCTCTTGGACCCTAGGCTTGGCCTAGTGGTCTAGTTTCTCACATTTGGTTTGGATTTTCAGGATGAAATGCACAATGCTTAAGGAGATTGCTTCAAGGCAATTTGAATTGAGTTTGGTTGATGTTTATGAACTAACATGACTTTGTTTTGTAGGGATTGATGCTTAAGCTTGAGCTTATAGCTTGCACTTGTGTGCATTTGACTTGTGTTGTCTGTATAGATTGACTTTTGCTGTTTACTGTTGGTTTATCTGAGTACTGATGATACTTGATTGATTTCAGGTACATTTAGTCGCTTACAGTTCTTTAAGAACTTGCTTGCTGCTGCTTGGTTTTTTTAACCAGTTGAGGTAGAATCTCTATACTTCATGTAGTCTGGAAGACCTGGCCTGTTACTTGGCTAGGCAACTGTCTGAAGTCCTCCTTAAGAGGCGATGATTGTGATTGTTTACTTTTGTGCCAAGCAGGTGAAGACCTCTATGAGGCAATTGGCGGAACCCAAGGGATATGCAATCTATCCCCCGCTATTCTTTTGAGTCGTCCCTCTGCTCACACCACTGTGTTGATGCATTGGGACACAAACCCAAGATCTTGTGCTGTTGCACAATCGAGTCAGAGTCTTTGAGCGTAGAAGGGTCCCTCCATTCTGGACCCACGCTCCTTTGTCTGAAGCTCTCCCTGGTCAGGGATAAGAGCTGTGAAGTCTAATCTTCACTCACCTTTCATCTGCTTCACCTTAGCCTCGCAATGGCAAGGTTAAGAGCGAACACTACCCATGTACAGATGACTTGCTTCGGCAGTCAAACCCATTGTTTGAGCCTCACTTGACTGGTTATAGTGTGTGCTTTGTGAATATTTGTTTGCTCTATTTGCTTGTATGCTTGTATGCTTGCTTTCTTCCTGGATAGGATTAGCTTGCAGTTGCGCAAGTAGGTAGAAACCTCAACGTAGGGCAATGATGCATGACAACACTAGGCTCGAGTACAGCTCCCTGGTAGTGTGTCTTCCCTTGGTTTCTGGCTAGATTTTCTTTCCCTTTCAGGGGAACTACATCGCCCTGATCCTCGTTCCAGACGAGGTACGTAGGCAGGAGACCGTGCGAGGTCTCTCCGGGCACTTTTTTTTCTTTTTGTGTGTGTGCTTGACAGTTATAGGCTCGAGTTCTCGACTCCCTATTAACTTGTTTGCCTGTTTGTGTTTGTTTGGTTCGGATGCCGATGTAAGTCCAGTGATTGGCGGTCGGGCTCCACGTTTGCCTTCTTGTGTGTGTTTTGGTTCGGATGCTGATGTAAGTCCAGTGATTGGCATTCAGGCTCCATGTTTGCCTGTGTTTGTGTTTGCTTGTTTGGCGTGCGTGAGCCGAACTACGGCAGCTCTGATTCTCGTTCCAGACGAGATACGTAGGCATAGGATGCGACGTCCTATCGAGCTCGTTCCTCTTAACCCCCACCTGCGTTTCCTGTGTGTGTGTGTGATGTTTTAGCAACCTTTTCTTTTCTTAGAGCGTGGATCCCGTCGAGTACGACGGACGTGAGGGGTGCTAATACCTTCCCCTTGCGTAACCGACTCCCTTACCCTTTCTCTTTGGTCGCGAGACCATACTTTTTCCAGGTTTCTCTGAGCGTTTCCTTTCCCTATCTTGGGATAAATAACGCGCAGTGGCGGCTCTGTGTTGTTTTTGTTTTAGCCCGCCGGTTGTTTTTCGCGGATGCGACAGCTGGCGACTCTGCTGGGGAGTTCCGCATAGATGTTGACCTGTGCTGGTCCATATTCCCTAAGCGAGTCCTTCCTAGCGTTCTAGGATAGTTTAGGTTGCTTATTTTGCTTTATTTACTACATTTATTATTCTAACCAGTGTATATATTTGCATAAATATTTGCATGCATCATACTATCATGTTGCCGTCCTCTGTGCAGGTGGTTCCTCTGTTTGGGGTGGGTGTTCTGAGTGGCTCTAAAACCCAGGCCCGAGTATACACCTAGGATTAATGTGGTCTCTTGTTGCCTCCTTCATGTTAGGTCAATATGTGCCTGGCAGCATGATGTACCACAAGCCGGACGAGGTTCATTTGATAGTGCTTTCCTCTGTGGAGTATCCACTTTGGTTGAGTTACTTCATTTGAGCTGTTGACTCTGGTGACCGATCATTTCCCGGATCTTTGGTTTAGACGATCTTAAGAGAGCTACAATGGCACACCCGAAAGGGCAAACCCATTGAGTATCTTTGCCCGATTGTCGAGACTATTATCCGCCTTAGGGTGACCTGATTAGAATTTACCTGTGAGGGGAGGGTGATTCTTTCAGATGCGTGTTCAGATGGTGACTTTGATGGTGACTTTTGGTTCCGTGGATCAGAGTCATATTTATAAGTCGGATTTATGGTCATTTATTGCGGTGACACCGGAGTGCTGTCCGTGGTATTTATCAGTGGGGATCCGTTTATTTCAGGATTCCCCGGGCCGATTTTATCAGTGGGGATCCGTTTATTTCAGGATTCCCCGGGCCGATTCAGGTAGTTGTGGGTGTTTGCTCAGAGATTGATGATGATGATGATGTATCTTTCTTCCGTTTATTTCGGAACCCTTGAGTCGGATTTGTGGTTACATTTTCGCCTTCAGATGGTTGTGATCAGTTCAGAGATCAGGGTTTCAGTGCAACAGATGATTAGATGACTTGGAGGATGGCCCAGTGCAGTGCATGCATACACCTACATCATTCTCATTTTGCATTCATCTGCACTAAACCTACGTCTAGCCATATGGGGAGTATTATGGATTGAGAATCTGGTTGAGAGACATCTGGATGTCAAAATGTTATTGGTGAAATATTATCTGTCTCGATGAAACCAGAATCAAAGGACAGAATCTTCCTCGTATGGATAGACGTGCATTCATGCATATTAACCTGTTTGCTGTTTTGCAGGAATCATTGCTCGTGCTCGCAGAATTGTACCCTTGCACTCAACCCGTCCTCACAGATACTTCACCAGACGCAATACTCCCAGACTAATGGATCTCCCAAATTCTGATATCCTCGAGCTGAAGGACAAGATGACTGAGCTGATCAACATCATGCAGGGTTTTGCAGTTGGTCAGAAGGCTCTGGCTGATAAAGTTGAGAAGCTCGAGCGGGCTTCAGCTGCTAACAGTGTTGTTAACCTGGATGGTGTCTCCAACCAGGGGCTGGGTGGATCCAGAGACGGTGGAAAAAGAGCAACTGTGGGTATGGTAAACAACAATGCTGGTGGATTTGGTGCTGCTACTGGCGGTGGGCCCGGTCTGGGGCATAATCTGAAGGATAATTTGTTCCCGCCTTTCTTTGGGGTCGATGATGACAGGGAGGAGGACAGAGAGGCTGATCAGTTCTCTATGCTGAATGAGCCATTCGGTCAGTATGGTGTCCAACCCCAAGACAAAGAGATTCAGTTGCTGGCAGAGAAGGTAAGGGCTCTGGAAAGCCATGCTACTCCGGGATTTACCAACATGTCAAACATGGGGCTAGTTGAGGGGATTGTGATCCCACAGAAGTTCAAAGCGCCTGCATTTGACAAATACAATGGGAGTTCCTGTCCAGAAACTCACCTCCAAGCTTTCGTCCGCAAGATCTCTGCATACACAACAGATCAGAAGCTCTGGATGTACTTCTTCCAAGACAGTCTGTCTGGAGGATCTTTGGAGTGGTACATCAAGCTTAAGTCGTCTGATATCAAGAGCTGGCAGGATCTTGGTGACGCTTTCTTTAAACAGTATCAGTTCAATGCTGACATGGCTCCTAGTCGTACCCAGCTGCAGGGTATGTCTCAGAAGTCAAGTGAAGGGTTTAAAGAGTATGCGCAAAGGTGGAGGGAGTTGGCTGCCAGAGTGCAACCTCCACTGGTGGACAGAGAGATGTCTGATCTCTTCATGGGTACCCTGCAGGGGGTTTTTGCTGAAAGAATGGTGGGTTGTCCCGTCACCAGCTTTGCTGACATTGTGGTGGCAGGGGAGAGAATTGAAAGTTGGCTGAAAATGGGGAAAATACAACGAAGTGCTTCGTCATCAGGATCGAAGAAGCCCTTCAGAAATGGCCAAAGGAAGAATGAGGGTGAATCAAGTGCTGTGTATGCCCAAAGGGGATACGGTAGGGATCGTTACTACCAGCACGCTGCTGCTGTAACCACCCCTGCTGGTAATCAGTCAGTACGACAGCAACGTCAGCCACCTCAACAGAGAGCCGGGTATCAAGTGAGAGGGAAAGGGGTTGATCGCCATTTTGACAAGCCGCCTGTGACATACGCTGTTCTGTTCAAAAAATTGATGGATCTTGGGTTGGTTCAGCCGAGGACGATGGTTCCGATGAGATCAGATCAGAGGCCTCCTAACTATGATGAGAATGCCCAGTGTGAATTCCATTCTGGAACATCGGGGCATAACATTGAGGGCTGTAGGGCATTCAAGCATGTTGTCCAGGATCTGGTAGACTCCGGGGCTATCAATTTTGCACCGTCTCCAAATGTTAATGCTAATCCCATGCCGGCACATGGTCAGGCAATGGTGGGTGCAATTGCTGAAGATTCGGATCACGCCTGTGCGGTAGGTGAAGAGACTGACGGTAACTGCGAGTTTGATGGTTGGATAAAGCCGTGCGCACCGGGGATGGGAATCCAGAACTGGAAGGCCTAAAAAGATCATCACTGCCACTCATCCGGAAGAGTAATGATTTCTGTTTTGATTTTATCTGCATGAAAGCCATACGTGTTGCCCGACACGTAATGGTTCATTGTAAGGGCCACCTCATGTTTAATTTTGCAGCATTTTGCATCATAAATAAATGGATGTTTTTCAGTCAAAAAGCGGTGTTCCCTGTTTTTCATTTATTTTTGCAGTTTAAAAACAAATAAAAATGGCAATGTTTATTTTCATTTTTCTTTTTTTTGATTTGTCTTGTTCCGAATTCAAAAATAAATCTCCGGATCTCGTTGATAACAATTTGGTTACACCTCATATGACTTCGACAATCCGATCTATCATGTCGAAGAATAAGGCGAAGAAGATTGTGATCTGCTGGAACTAGCCAGGGTGTTGAAACAAGAGGAGAAGGTGATTCAGCCGCAGGAAGAGCGAGTTGAGATTGTTAACCTGTACACCGCCGAGGTCAAAAAGGAAATGAAAAGTGGGGCCGCTTCAGAGGCGAGTCGAGAGCATAATGGTAGCCTTGTTGAAAGAGCATGTGGATACCTTCACCTGGTCGTGTCAGGATATGCCAGGGTCGGATACCAATGTCGTTGTGCACAAGCTGCCATGGAGAGAAGATTGTCCTCTAAAGAAGCAGAATGCCAGTGCCTGTATCAGAGAGCCATGGTGACTTTGTTTCATGATATGATTCATCATGAAGTTGAATGCTATGCTATGACATGATAGCAAAGTCCCAAGCAGGAGAGGGGCATCTGGCAGACCAGGCCAAGTTGGTTAACCAATTGAGACAATTCAAACTGAGGTTGAATTCAGATAAGTGCACTATCAGAGTGCGGGCCGGTAAGCTGCTGGGGGTTTATTGTAAAAAGGAGAATCGAGGTTGGTCCTGCTAAAAAAAAAAAAAGTAATATAAGAAATGCCTGAACCGAGAACGAAAAAAAGAGAGGTTCGTGGTTTCTTAGATAGATTGAACTACATGTCATGGTTCACATGTCACTTAACAGCCACGTGGGAACCCATTCAAGAAAAAAGAGATCAAACGGTCAGGTGAAAAAATGATTGCCAAGGGGCATTGAAAAAATAAAAGAATAAGTTGCAGGAACCTCTGATTCTGATACTTCCTGTGAAAGAGACTGTTAATCTGTACTTGACGGCCTTCGAGGGGTCTACGAGGTGTATTGGGTCAGCATGACGGGTCTTGTCGAAAAGAGCATGCAATTTACCTTAGCAAAAAGTTTACCGACTGTGAAACAGTACATTCACTGTTCGAGAAAACTTGATGTACTTTGGCATAGGCTGCTCGCCGACTGAGACAGTATGTGCTGGTTCATATCACTTTGTGGATTTCAAGATGGATCTGATCAAGTACATATCTGAAGAGCCAACAATGATCGGACGGGTTGCGAAAGGGCCAATGATTTTGACTGATGTGATATCCAGTATATCCCCTTAGAAAGCAATCGAGGGGAGTGTATTGTCTGATTACCTCGCCCAGCTACCTGTTGAGGATTATCAACCGAGGAAGTTTGAGTTCCCTGATGAGGACATCTCGAGGTGCTCAAATTGAAAGATTGAGAGTAACCGATCCCGGAGGAGGGGCCTGACCCTCAATCCGAACGGATTCTGATGTCTGATGGGGTTGATGTGAATGAGCTAGTGCTGCTTTGGTTATGCCGAAAAGGATCTCACATCCCTTTTGTTGCCCGGATAACATGTGAATGCACCGACGATGGTGGCTGAGTACGAGGTTTGCATTATGGGTATTGAACTCCGATGTGTACGTCTACTGGGGCAACTCCTTTCTCATTGGTATATGGAATGGAGGTTGTATTACCTGTTGAAGTTCAGATTCCCTCTTTAAGAGTCCTGATGGATGTAAAGTTGCAAGAGGCTGAATGGGTAAGGACCCGGTATGAAGAGTTGAGCCTGATTGAAGAAAAGAGGCTAGCAGCCATCTGTCATGGGCAGTTATACCAGCAAAGGATGAAGCGTGCTTTTGACAGAAAGGTGCGATCTCGGGTATATCACGTAGGTGATATGGTGCTGAAAAGGATCCTTCCTCCTCAAAACGATCGAAGGGGCAAATGGACACCGAATTATGAAGGTCCGTTCGTGGTCAAGAAGGTTTTCTCTGGCGGAGCCTTGTTGCTAACGACCATGGATGGCGAAGATTTTCCATCCCCTGTGAATGCGGACGCAGTTAAAAAATACTTCGTATAAAGAGACCCGCGGGACGAAAAGAATAAAATAGTCCAGGCAAAAATGGGCATCCCGGCGAACCAAAAAACAGAAAGAAAGGTTCGGGCAAAAATTAGGGATAAAAAGAAAGATGTACACCCGGCAACTCAAAAACCTGAAAAGGCGACTTGGGCAAAAATGGGTATCCCGGTGGACTGAAAACCCGGAAGGGCGGTCCAGGCAAAAGAGGGATTGAAACGAACAACTGCGTCTCGCATGATCGTTTGCGCTTTGGTTAAAGCATCATGGATAATACCCGGTAGGGATCAGTCAGAATCGTCTTGTTCAGAAGGCAGAAAGCACGGAGAGTCTGAGGACATATGGGGTGTAACCGAGTTGGAACTCGATGAGATTACGGGTTTCACATTGCCATTAGGATATATTTTTCCTTTTGTGCGCAATTACCTCTTTTCAGGAATTACTTCCTTTGTATTGCTCAATCTGAGCCACACTTTTTTTCAATCAATAAAACGCATATTCAGTCAAATAATTTTGTTTTTTGTTTTCATTACCGCTTTGATTGCAAAAACATCCGATTATTTTTGATAAAGAATCTTTGCATTTTAAGACATACAGGTCCCTTCCAATGCATGTTTATAAGATTGAAAGCTTGAAATCTTATTCGGAAGGTTGGGTGACCCAAGTGTTGAAATCTTGGCACGCCTGGGGCACGGTTTTATCTAACGATCTCTTTTGTAGGTACTGTTAGATATTTTCACTCACTTGCAGGTTGTGATATGGAAGCTTTGACCAAACAAATCCCCATGGAGTCCGATCAGGGATGAGTGAATGAATGTGAAGGGATGATAAAGAGACGTTGAGACGTGCGACGATCCTTGAATTAATCAAGAAGACTCTTCAAAGTCGAAAGATTGAAAAGTATGTATAAGTCCCAGGAGTTCGTTCTCCGTCGAGCACGGAGCGGTTGGGAGTACAAGATGATGGAGCAGAAAAGGTCCAGACGAGTCCGGGAGTTCTCAAAAGTGGAAAGCCGATACGAGATTGGGAGGTGGATACCATGGTTCGACGAGTCGACGGGTGTTCTGTACCAACTTTTCTCATTTCCCCAGCTATGTCCCCAAGCAGAGTTGTGAGGACTAACTTCCCAGCAGATCCAAAGGTCTATGGATCCCTTAGCCGAGTCGAGGTGGTTATCCCCGGCAGGTTTAAAATGGTGTTTTCTCAGCAGCCAGGCCAGAAGGTTGCTATTCTCCGAGTGGAGCGGGTTTCAATGAAATATATCTCCAGCAGTGTTCATCCTACCAGTGGATTGGACAAGTTTCCGTAGCAGGCCGATATCTGCATCCCCAGCTGAGTGTATCCTACGTGTGGATTGCATGGGTTGTCCCCAGCGGAGTAGCATTCGTTTTCCCTAGCAGGGTTTGGATGGTTATCCCCAGCAGGTGTCAGATCGATGTTTCCCCAGTCGCTAGGCCTGGAGGTTGTTGTTTCCCAGCGGGGCTATATGTGAGCATTTCCCCGGTGAAGTTGCCAGGTATCTGTGAGGGTTCCCGAAGCAGAGGTGGATGTATATCTCCAGCAAGTCAGAGATTGTGGTATCCCCACAGAGTGCATTGGTGGTTCTTATCCCCGGCAATTCCCGAGGGGATTGGGGGCAAAGGAGGTTCTTCCCCAGCAAGGGTTGCCTTATTCCCAGCAGCAGTGCTATTCCCCAGCAGGGTGGAGATCAGAGTATTGACGAGTTCCTCAATGGAGTGTCTCGTGCTCCTCAGCAGAATCCCTTGAGGGGGACATTTTTTATGCATTCATCATGTAAAATAAGCATAGCATGTTGCATAGAAAAATAAACCGCGTAGCATTTCCATAATTATGGAGCATTATGCAGAAAAAGTCATTCATCATTGCAAGCATAAGCTAGTCTCAAGCCGTGGTTATTGTTTGAGAAGTGGTTTTGCCCAAAGGTGAAGAGGTGTTACTCCGAGGAGTTTAGCCTCATGTTTTTATCAAAGGTATTCCCCAGTAGTGCGATACTGGAGGAAGTTTTTCCGTCGGACAGAGATAGAAATGTTACGCGATCAGCGCGACTCGAGCCGTGGTTACCGCTTGAGATTTGGTTTTGCCGGACAGTGAAGACGATACTCCGAGGAGTTCAGCATTGTGAGTTTGGAGCAACAGTATTTCCCAGTCATCAGTAAGTGTCTGGTCGAGCTTTCTTTGGTGTCAGTAAACATCATCATTCGATGTCCAATAAACGTCGAGTTATTTCCCAGTCATTGTTTAATGTCTGGTCGATCATTGTTCGATGTCCTGTCAACATCATCGTTTGATGTCCTGTCAACATCCTTGTTTGATGCCTGTCAACATCATTGTTCGATGTCCTGTCAACATCATTGTTTGATGCCAGTCAACATCATTGTTTGATGCCTGTCAACATCATTGTTTGATGCCTGTAAACATCATTGTTTGATGCCTGTCAACATCATTGTTCGATGTCCTGTCAACATCATTGTTTGATGCCTGTAAACATCATTGTTTGATGCCTGTAAACATCATTGTTTGATGCCTGTAAACATCATTGTTTGATGCCTGTAAACATCATTGTTTGATGCCTGTCAACATCATTGTTCGATGTCCTGTCAACATCATTGTTTGATGCCTGTAAACATCATTGTTTGATGCCTGTAAACATCATTGTTCGATGTCCTGTCAACATCATTGTTTGATGCCTGTAAACATCATTGTTTGATGCCTGTCAACATCATTGTTCGATGTCCTGTCAACATCATTGTTTGATGCCTGTAAACATCATTGTTTGATGCCTGTAAACATCATTGCGTGATGCCTGTAAACATCATTGTTCGATGTTCTGTCAACATCCTTGTTCGATGTCCCGTCAACATCATTGTCCGATGTCCAGTAAACATCGAGTTTTCTCCTAGTCATTGTTTAATGTTTGGTCGAGTTTTCTTTGGTGTCCTGTAAAACATCATCGTTCGATGTCCAGTAAACGTCGAGTTTCTTCCCAGTCATCAGTCCGTGTCTGGTTAAAGGTGTACCCTCTGACATGTCGCCATCAGAGTGGTGTTTGGTGTTATTTCCGACGTTGCCAGCGGGATTATCACAAGGAAACAGGAGAGTGGGGTTCGAATGCAGAGATCCGAGGATCATTTGCGCAGAAAAATTTCGGGGTTCAAGAAAAGCATAAAAAGAAGAGAGAATAATAATCCCGAGCGGATGTGGTGTTCAGGCCATAGTTATCCCTGCGTTACCATTTATTTTGGTATCCAGGTCGACATTTTTGTTTCGGTATTCAGGCCGACTTTCTCCGTTCCGGACGGATTCTTTCAGAAGATTGTGTTTCTTTGCCGATTCTGACAGGCATTGTTAATTATTTTCCCATCAGAGTGCAAATTGTTCGTCTGTTCTTGGTATTCAATCACTCTTCATCCTGATCATCTGAAAGCCGAGGCTGTTCATATCGACAGGTTCATAGTGGATTGAATAGGGGCAGCTGTAACACCTCAAAATTTGCCCTCCTCTCTTGGGACTGGCTTAACATATTGCATTGCATTTTTTAGGTCATTAGGCATTACATAATTGCATATCATGTGGTTACATGGTGCCAATCATCCTCCCAAGTCTTGATCAGAAGATGGAGAGGATATGTGCAAGCTGAGGGTTTCATTGGATTGGATCACTAATCATCTGAGGATATGGTGGTTCAAATTAGGGTTTTGATTCTCAAGGAGATTGAGCTACATCTTGGTTGCCATGATTCATCATCATCATCATGGTTTGTCATCATCAAGTGTTGGATCAGGATACCTTGAGATTAGGGTTTTGACCACTGGTCAACCCTAATCAGTTGCATTGGGCCAATCAAGGTATGGCAAGGAGATGGGGTCTATGATGGATATGGGGATCATTTCATGATTGTATTGAGCATATTGAGGCTAGGGTTTCATCCTTGAGCCATTTCATCAGAGAATTGGGGCTCAAGTGGATCAGTGCCTTGCCAAATTCATCTATCAGTTGAAAAGTCAACTGTGGTCAACTGTGCTTGATTTTATGGATTTGGAGGTGGGAGAGAGTTGGATACACTTCATTCATGTTGAAACAAGTGTCATTTGACATGTCAAAGCTCAAGAATGAAGAAAATAAAGTCAGGACAAAAATTGCCAAAAATGGAAAGTGACTTGTAAGGGAAGTTTCCCAAAATGGAAAGTTTTTCATCACAAAATTACATGTCCAAGAAAGCTTCAAATGAAAATTTGTTCAACATGAAAGTTGTAGATCTTGGTCTCACCTTTTCAAAAAGTCCAAGAACTTGAAATTCCCATGTATGGTTGACAAGTTATGGTCCATGCATTTTCCAAAAAGACCTATAATCAAAGTGGCATAACTTTCACATGGAGTGTCCAAAATGGATGATCTTTTTATGAGCAAACTCCATTTGACATGTACTTTCATGGTGCATAATCAAAATTCATCAAAAATGGTCAATGTAAAAGGTCAATTTTCAAGTGCACTAATTAAAATCCAAGGGCAAAATGGTCCAACTTGAGAAATACTTGGAATTTTGGAATGGGAGTTTTTGCAACACATCACAAATGCCAAATAGAAGTGGTTTGAACTGTCATGAGTTTTCAAGGTGCAATGTTTGGCAAGGCTACTTTTGAACTTGCACTTAAAATGCAATTTTGGCATGGCATAGTGAAAATGAATTGTACAAGGCCAATTGATGTGGGACCAAAGCCAACACATTCCAAATGGTAATTAGAAGATGTCTGAGCTGTCACATTGCTGTCATAAGGCCTAATGTGAAAAGTCATTTTTGCCCTTGCATTGAGAAAATGGCATTATGCTAATTATTTCATTTTTTGTTAATTGGTGATTAAGAGGATGATTAAGCAAGAGTATAAAGCTCTAATTGTAACTGAATTGCACACATAATCACAATTTTCAAGAGCTGTAACAAACTTTCACCAAAACCTCTCAAAAACTCTTCAATCTTCATCAAGCATTTTTCAACTTTTCTCCATCAAATCTCAATCAATTTGCACGATTCTTGATGGATTCATCTTCTCCAAGCCTCAATCTCCAACTGTTTCATCAAGATTCATGCCAACAACATCAAAATCGTGATTGTTCATAAGGAGCTCAATAATGGTGATTTAAGAATTCTTGCTTCTGGATCGTGTTTGAGCTGAGATAGCTTCTCCAATCATCTTCCTAAACCTTCTTCTTCATCTGTTTTGAAGAATCACATCAAAACACGCGCAAATTGTCACTGTCTTCATCTACAAGGTTAATTTTCAAAACTCTTCATTTCTTAAACTATGCTAGGGCTTTTGTAGAGCTTGCAACGTAGATGAACATGATGTAATTGGTTTTTGATTTGGTGAACTATTGAATGTGTAATCATGATTTGAAGTTTGATGTGTGTTTACATTTTTGCTCGATCCGTGAGTTGTGGTTAGAATTAGGAGATTTGAGTCACATATTTGGAATGTACATTGAAGGACGGTTCCATTGGTTATCTATTTGTTAATTTTCATTGAGATTCGTGGATGTTGATTTCTGGTGATGTTGATGAAGAACGAAGGTGTTCTTGAGCTTTTCTGGAAAAATCGTGCGTTAGATCCACACAATTGCCTTGGCCATTTGAATTTCTGTTTGCCGCGCTCAGGAGCCAATCAGAAGGCTCCGTTTTCATTTAACAATACGACGTCGTTTTGGCTTGTGTGTTAAAAATTACGCTTCTGCCATTACGCCTTTAATTAAATTTTATTTCATTTCTTTTTCTTTTGGTTATTTCAATTTTGTTACATGATCTTTAAAAAAATCACAGAGAGCTCAAAATTCATCCAATTTTTGTGAGATTTTTTGTGCCATGCTCATGATAATGTGTAGAATTTTATGATGATTTTTCTGAAATTTTTGCACGTGTGGAAATTTAATTGGCCTATTGATTTTGTTCATGTGCTCATTTGTATACACTTCACCATAACCTTCATGAAATGCTCATACTTGTAAAGAAATGAATGAAAATTTTTGTGCTTGTTCTGGACATGTTGATGGTTATTTTCATGTAGAGTTTATGATTTTTGGATACTTGGTGATGGAGATATGATTTTTTGATTAGAGGTGTGACAATTTGTGTCACACCAAGCTAGGTCATCTTTCTGATTTTATTTGCCTGGCCTAGAAATGTTTGATTGCTCCAATTTTTTGCATGAATGATCATTGATATGTCAAGATAACATGTGAATTTTGCTGGGATTTTTGGTTGCATTTTCAAATTGATTGATAATTTTCTTCTCTGTATGCTCATTTGGTAACCTTGTGTGACACATGTTGGCATTTTGCTTGTGAAATTCTCATATGGTATTGGATGAAGATGAAATTTGACATGAGCATAGTAGACACATTGTAGGACATCATGCTTTTGGTCCCATTCATTTCTTAATTGTTGTCACTGTTTTATGAATTATTGAAGTGGATGCTTGCTTGGATGCTTTGAATTGGCTTGTATAATTGTGTCTGGATTTCTTGATTTTCATTGACCTACTTTTTTTTGTCAAATTGAGCTGAAAATTGACATGCTATACATTGAGTGGGCCCTGTTTAGGTGTGAATGTTTGTGGAATTAATTGAATTGTTTTGGTATGCTTTTGATTGAAATAGTTCTGTTTGGTCTTTTGGAGTTGCAAATTACGTGATTGATGTTAAATTGTGCATGAAATGATAATGGTGAATGGTATGAGCATGGGACCAATTGCATTTGCTTTTAATTTGTTTTAATGTGATTTTGGTTGAATTGCACTTGCTGTTTAGAATTGTTTATCCCTCTTGGACCCTAGGCTTGGCCTAGTGGTCTAGTTTCTCACATTTGGTTTGGATTTTCAGGATGAAATGCACAATGCTTAAGGAGATTGCTTCAAGGAAATTTGAATTGAGTTTGGTTAATGTTTATGAACTAACATGACTTTGTTTTGTAGGGATTGATGCTTAAGCTTGAGCTTATAGCTTGCACTTGTGTGCATTTGACTTGTGTTGTCTGTATAGATTGACTTTTGCTGTTTACTGTTGGTTTGTCTGAGTACTGATGATACTTGATTGATTTCAGGTACATTTAGTCGCTTACAGTTCTTTAAGAACTTGCTTGCTGCTGCTTGGTTTTTTTAACCAGTTGAGGTAGAATCTCTATACTTCATGTAGTCTGGAAGACCTGGCCTGTTACTTGGCCAGGCAACTGTCTGAAGTCCTCCTTAAGAGGCGATGATTGTGATTGTTTACTTTTGTGCAAAGCAGGTGAAGACCTCTATGAGGCAATTGGCGGAACCCAAGGGATATGCAATCTATCCCCCGCTATTCTTTTGAGTCGTCCCTCTGCTCACACCACTGTGTTGATGCATTGGGACACAAACCCAAGATCTTGTGCTGTTGCACAATCGAGTCAGAGTCTTTGAGCGTAGAAGGGTCCCTCCATTCTGGACCCACGCTCCTTTGTCTGAAGCTCTCCCTGGTCAGGGATAAGAGCTGTGAAGTCTAATCTTCACTCACCTTTCATCTGCTTCACCTTAGCCTCGCAATGGCAAGGTTAAGAGCGAACACTACCCATGTACAGATGACTTGCTTCGGTAGTCAAACCCATTGTTTGAGCCTCACTTGACTGGTTATAGTGTGTGCTTTGTGAATATTTGTTTGCTCTGTTTGCTTGTATGCTTGTATGCTTGCTTTCTTCCTGGATAGGATTAGCTTGCAGTTGCGCAAGTAGGTAGAAACCTCAACGTAGGGCAATGATGCATGACAACACTAGGCTCGAGTACAGCTCCCTGGTAGTGTGTCTTCCCTTGGTTTCTGGCTAGATTTTCTTTCCCTTTCAGGGGAACTACATCGCCCTGATCCT
This sequence comes from Lathyrus oleraceus, assembly GCF_024323335.1. Lineage (NCBI taxonomy): Eukaryota > Viridiplantae > Streptophyta > Magnoliopsida > Fabales > Fabaceae > Lathyrus > Lathyrus oleraceus. Next base: position 276,259,152 of record NC_066585.1, on the reverse strand, counting down.
CGTTCCAGACGAGGTATGTAGGCAGGAGACCGTGCGAGGTCTCTCCGGGCACTTTTTTTTCTTTTTGTGTGTGTGCTTGACAGTTATAGGCTCGAGTTCTCGACTCCCTATTAACTTGTTTGCCTGTTTGTGTTTGTTTGGTTCGGATGCCGATGTAAGTCCAGTGATTGGCGGTCGGGCTCCACGTTTGCCTTCTTGTGTGTGTTTTGGTTCGGATGCTGATGTAAGTCCAGTGATTGGCATTCAGGCTCCATGTTTGCCTGTGTTTGTGCTTGCTTGTTTGGCGTGCGTGAGCCGAACTACGGCAGCTCTGATTCTCGTTCCAGACGAGATACGTAGGCATAGGATGCGACGTCCTATCGAGCTCGTTCCTCTTAACCCCAACCTGCGTTTCCTGTGTGTGTGTGTGATGTTTTAGCAACCTTTTCTTTTCTTAGAGCGTGGATCCCGTCGAGTACGACGGACGTGAGGGGTGCTAATACCTTCCCCTTGCGTAACCGACTCCCTTACCCTTTCTCTTTGGTCGCGAGACCATGCTTTTTCCAGGTTTCTCTGAGCGTTTCCTTTCCCTATCTTGGGATAAATAACGCGCAGTGGCGGCTCTGTGTTGTTTTTGTTTTAGCCCACCGGTTGTTTTTCGCGGATGCGACAATGAGGGTCACTTGTTTTGAGTAAAATAGTGGGAGCATATTTAATTAAAGGCCTAATTAAATATGTCAATGATACTTATATTTTCATTAATCCTTGTGTAGATTACCATGACAACAAACACCTCTAACAACATCTTGCGATCAATCCTTGACAAGGAAAAATTGTTTAGGACAAATTTTCTTGATTGGTACCGAAACCTGACGACTGTCCTCAAACATGATAAAGGGAAAGGCAAGGAAGTTGCCAAACCCAAATCCACTATTGCTGCTTTGAAGCCTAGTGGAAGCATAGAAAAAGAAGGCACCTGCTTCCATTGCGGTAAGACCGCACACTGGAAGAGGAACTGCCCAAAGTACCTGGAAGATAGGAAGAATGGAGTAGAGACTCCAACTTCAGGTAATTTTGTTATTGAAATAAATTTATCTATTTCTGCATCATGGGTATTAGATACTGGATGCGGTTCTCACATTTGTACAAATGTGCATGGACTAAAAGGAAGTAGAGATTTGGCAAAAGGTGAAGTTGACCTACGAGTTGGTAATGGAGCAAAGGTTGTTGCCTTTGTCGTAGGAACTTATGAATTGACTTTACCTAGTGGTTTAATAATTCAGTTAGAGAACTGTTATTATGTACCTGCAATTAGCAGGAATATTATTTCCGTTTCTTGTTTGGACAAGTTCAGTTTTTCATTCATAATAAAGAACAATTGTTGCTCAATTTATTTGAATGATATATTCTATGCTACTGCACAAATGAACAATGGACTATATGTCCTTGATCTTGAAATGCCTATTTATAACATTAATACTAAAAGGATGAAACCTAATGAGTTAAATCCAACTTACCTTTGGCATTGTCGATTAGGCCACATAAATGAGAAACGCATTTCCAAACTCCATAAAGATGGACTCTTGGACTCTTTTGATTATGAATCATATGAGACATGCAGATCTTGTTTAATTGGAAAGATGACAAAGTCTCCATTCACAGGAAAATGTGAAAGAGCTAATGATCTTTTGGCACTCATACATATTGATGTATGTGGACCACTGAACATACCAGCCAGAGGAGGTTTTCAATACTTCAACACATTTACTGATGATTTCAGTAGATATGGTTATGTGTATTTAATGAAACACAAATCATAATCCTTTGAAAAGTTCAAAGAATTCAAGAATGAAGTACAAAACCAACTAGGTAAGAATATTAAAACTCTTCGATCAGATCGAGGTGGTGAGTATTTAAGCCTAGAGTTTGATGACCATCTGAAAGAGTGTGGGATCCTATCCCAACTCACTCCTCCTGGAACACCCCAATGGAATGGTGTGTCTGAGAGAAGAAATCGAACCCTGTTAGACATGGTCCGATCCATGATGAGTCACGCCGATCTTCCAAACTCTTTTTGGGGACATGCACTATTGACAGCAGCTTACACACTTAACCGTGTTCCATCCAAAAAGGTTGAGAAGACACCATATGAGATATGGAGTGGTGAGAAACCACATATGTCTTACATGAAGATTTGGGGTTGCGAAGTTTATGTGAAACGACAAATTTCAACTAAGCTTGAGCCCAAATCTGACAATGCTTATTTGTGGGGTATCCTAAAGAAACAAGAGGGTATTACTTCTATAATCCTTCTGAGGGAAAAGTGTTTGTCGCTCGAACTGGAGTTTTCCTAGAAAGGGATTTTATTTCCAAAGGAACCAGTGGGAAGAAAGTAGAACTTGAAGAAATTCAAGAATCACAAAGCATCGATACACCTATGGAGGAATTAGAGCAGGAAACACAAGTGGTTGTGGAAGAGAAACCTGCTCAAGTAGAACAAGACCAACGTAGGTCAAGCAGGATACGTCACCTACCTGAGAGATATGGGTATCTCATAACAGATCAAGGTGATGTATTACTCATGGATCAAGATGAGCCTGTGACCTACCAAGAGGCCATAACTGGTCCCGAGTCTGAGAAGTGGCTAGAAGCCATTAAATCTAAAATGGATTCCATGTACACAAACCAAGTTTGGACCTTGGTAGAGCCTCCTGTAGGAGTTAATCCTATAGGATGCAAGTGGGTCTTCAAAAAGAAGACTGACATGGATGGTAAAGTACATACCTATAAGGCAAGACTGGTTGCAAAAGGATATAAACAAATTTATGGGGTTGACTATGATGAAATCTTTTCACCAGTTGCAATGCTTAAATCTGTTCGGATTTTACTTGCTATCGCTGCATATCATGATTATGAAATATGGAAGATGGATGTCAAAACTGCTTTCCTTAATGGGAATCTTCTTGAGGATGTGTACATGACACAGCCTGAAGGATTTGACATACCAGAAGAAGCCCAAAAGATATGTAAGCTACAAAGATCAATCTATGGATTGAAGCAAGCTTCCAGAAGCTGGAATCTTCGTTTTGATGAAACGGTAAAACAATATGGATTCATCAAGAACGAAGATGAGCCTTGTGTCTACAAGAAGGTTAGTGGGAACATGATCGTGTTCCTGGTGTTATATGTAGATGACATATTACTCATTGGAAATGATGTCCCTACCCTGCAACAAGTAAAGTCTTGGTTGGGGAAATGCTTTTCTATGAAGGACCTAGGTGAAGCAACCTATATATTAGGAATCAGAATCTATAGAGATAGATCATGAAAACTGCTTGGCCTAAGTCAGAGTACATACATAGACAAAGTGCTGAGACGCTTTAATATGCATGATTCCAAGAAAGGATTCATACCTATGCAACATGGCATGTGTCTATCAAAAATACAATCCCCTTCAACTAAGGAAGAAAGGGAACGCATGAATAAGATTCCATATACATCTGCAATAGGATCTATCATGTATGCCATGTTATGTACTCGACCAGATGTCTCGTATGCTTTAAGTGCAACGAGTAGGTACCAATCTGATCCTGGTGATGCCCATTGGGTAGCTGTTAAGAATATCCTTAAGTACTTGAGAAGGACTAAGGAATCATTCTTGATATATGGAGGTCAGGAAGAGTTGGTTGTAATTGGTTACACCGATGCTAGCTTCCAGACAGATAAGGATGACTTTAGATCGCAATCTGGTTATGTGTTTTGCTTGAACGGTGGCGCTGTGAGCTGGAAAAGTTCAAAGCAAGATAGAGTTGCTGATTCTACAACCGAGGCCGAGTATATTGCTGCCTCAAGTGCAGCAAAGGAAGCTGTTTGGATCAAAAAGTTCATTAGTGAACTTGGCATAGTCCCTAGCATTGTGGATCCCATTGGTCTCTATTGTGATAACAATGGTGCTATCGTACAAGCTAAGGAGCCTAGATCTCACCAACGATCCAAACACATACTTAGGCGTTATCATCTCATTCGAGAGATAATAGATAGAGGAGATGTGAAAATATGTAAAGTACCTACACTTGACAATATTGCTGACCCACTGACAAAGCCTCTTGCGCAGCAGAAGCATGATGGCTATACTAGATCAATGGGCATAAGGGGTATGCCTGATTGGCTCTAGTGCTAAGGGGAGATTGTTGGTGTAAGCCCTAGAGGCCAATACTTTTGGTACTTGTATCGAATTATTTATTAATTAATAAAAAGGCTTTTCTTTATTATGGTTGATTAATAAAGTCCCTCGAATAGATAGTCCGTTTAATGTATTAAGTGTGACTTAATCATGAGAGCACATTAAACATAAGGACATTATTCTTAAAGTATCCGTAGTCGAGCTTTGGTGTGAAGTGGGATAACATTAAAGCATTAAGACTATTATGTTTGTAGACTGATGATCACATCTCATGGATCATGGATAAGGAGTTATCAAGTCTCAAACATAGATATGAATAGTAAGAGTAATATTTATACCGGATTGACCCGCTATGAGAATACTATATAGAAAGTTATGCAAAGTGTCATAAGTTATTCTCATGGTGATAATAGTGTATACCACTCTTCGGCCTGAAACCACTATGGATCCTAGATGTAGAGTCGAGTGCTTTATTGTTGATCCAACGTTGTCCGTAACTGGATAACCATAAAGACAGTTGATGGGTACTCCACAAAGCATGCTGAGGGACATGAGTGACCTAGATGGAATTTGCCCATCCTGTGTAACAGGATAAATGTCTATGGGCCCAATATTGAACTGGACAAGGATGACACGGTCTATACCTTGTGTTCAATATAGACATAAGGGCAAAGGGGTAATTATACACATAATTATTATCACAGGAGGTTTTGTCAGATCACATGACATTTTCGAGACTTGGGTAGCAGTGATGTGTTGCTAGATACCGCTCACTGTTTATTATGTTAAATGCGTGATTTAATATAATTGCCAACGTCGCGAAAACCTACAGGGTCACACACAAAGGACGGATTGATGAGAGATAGAGTAATTAAGGAATACCGTAATGTATGGTGCCCTTAAGTAGAATACGAAATATGGTAAGGTACCAAATACTTAAGTGATTTTGGCATATTATGAGATATGGGCAAAATGCACTTAAGTGGGCTTTTTGGCTTGAAGCCCATACAAGTGGTTCTATAAATAGAACTCTTGTGCAGAAGCATTGTATGGGAATACAACACAACTGAAGAATTGGATTTTCGTATCTCTCTTTCTCTCACTTAAAGCCTTCATTCATAACAGCTAGCACTGCGATTGAAGGAATCTGTTCATGTGGACTGAGTAGAGACGTTGTCATCGTTCAACGTTCGTGATCGCTCCGTGGATTTGTATCCAAGGTTTTGATCGTTATAAGAGATCTGCACCAAAGGTTTGAATCGCCACAAGAGGTAACGATTCTATCACTGATCATGCCCATTCGTAAGGATCACTAAATGGAGAAATTTTTAAATTCCGCTGCGCCTTGGATGGCAATTCTCCTTCACGAACTGCGTACGAACTATAGAACCAACTGCGTATGTACTGTACAATGGAGTGTACGGGAATAATGTATAGATTATATGACCATCAGACTGTACGAACAACGATTTTGGTGGGTCGACTGTGGTTTTGGCAGTTTTTGTGTTCGTGGGTCAGTTCGGTGATTTTTGAGCAAAATTAGTGTTCAGTGACCTTTTTATTACCTTTATGTGATTTTTGAGTAATTTAGAGTCAAGGTGCCAACCCTAGAGTTTAATAGAGGTATAACCTGTGAAAAGTTGTCAATAAAGCGTTGTTGAGAACTTTAAAGTACTCTAGAGTCATTTTCTAAATTTAGAGATGTTTTTGAGTTCTTTGAGAATTATGTTGAGTTATATACATGAATTGTTACAACCTTTAGTGAGTGATGAGTATATGATAATATAATAAAATACTTTGTTGAGATGTTTGAGCATGTTGATGAATTTTTGAGCTGATGAATAATAATACACCTTTACTTAGTTGTTGATGATTTTTGAGTTATAATACTTTTATTAAAAACTAATTATATTTTTGAGTTGAGCAATTCCGAGGAATTATAGTGAGGCCTGATAATTGGTGAATTTATGATTCAAGACTGGAACCTGTTTGAGTATGCAATTATGAGTATTATTTGTGTTGATTTTTTAGTTGTGATTGTTGTTTTCTGCCATAATCATGCATACATATATATTGGAGTTAGGTAGGAAGTCGGTCCAGTGAGGTCAGGTTCATAGAGGAACCATGACATTCTCATGTTCAGAGAGGGATATGGTTCAGAGTGGAACCCGAGACAGAGATAAATCAATAACACACCTTTGATGCCCAAAATGCAACACCATATGCATATTTGAGGAGAAGTTGGTGCATTCACATTTGCATTATAAATTGTATTATTGTTATTGTTGTGTGATAATGATCTATGTATTTTTAAAATTATCCTGCTATTTATTTTCACCACTAACATTTGTAAGGATTATTGTCACCCATTTATTTTTGTTATGTGTGGCTTTTACGCCCATGTTGTAGATACATGTAGCATGTAGTGTTGTTGTGTGGTTAAATGAAGGTTATTGCCTTTTTCATTATTTTTTGTTTTGTTTAGTACTTGTTGTGTCGCTCTGGTATTGTAACACATGGGATGAAACATGGTTTCTTTTATTTGGATGATTGTTGAGTTGTTTTTCGCAACTAATGTTTTAATTGGGTAATTTTGTTTATGAGACCATGTGAATGTGTGTGGTTTAATGTTTTATACTTGACTTACTGTATTATTTAACGAGTCGGGAAATAGGTTGTTATAGTAGGCAACATTCGCTTTTGCCTACTTTACTTTCTTAACAAGCGAGAATATGCTAATTATATTAACAACAACAAGTAAAGTAACACAATAAGTAGAGTAATTAATATGTTAGAAAAATATAAAGTTCTAACACTCCTCCTTGAGATTTTTCTTGAATACTCCAAGCATTTATCTCAATTCTTCAAACTTTCCCTTGGAAAGAGCTTTAGTAATAATATATGTAATCTGATTTTCTGAATTGCAATGCTCCAAACTGATTTCCTTTGACTTTTTAGCTTATCAAATAACATGATATTTAACATTGATGTGTTTGGTTCTTCCATGTTGGACTGGATTCTTAGCCATGGCAATAGCAGATTTATTATCCACCTATATGACAATAGCTTTATTTTAAAATTCTCCCATATCTGATAAAATCTTCCTTAGCCAAATAGTTTGACTTGTTGTTGCAGCAACATAAATATACCCCGCTTCAGTTGATGATTGGGTGACAATTTCTTGATTCTTTAAATTCCATGAGAACACATTTGTTGGAACTTTTCGCAACATATACAGTTTCAGCCCAATCACTATCTGTTGGAACAAATTTGGTTCTACAACTATTCCTGAGTTTTTATGATAACAAAGTATAAAAGAAAATTTTTGTTGTCTAACAATTTGTTGATTGTGCATACTCTGGGCTTACTTAAAGTGAAGTAAATCTAAATCTAATCCAGGAAGAAGCTAACTAAAGATAGCTCTGAACAATCCAAGATGTTGAACATTGTCGATCAAATCAGACTCTGAACTATGGTCCTATAGAGACTCTAGACACTGATAAAAGAGACTTTGAATTCTGGACTTCATTAGAATCTGAATCAATGTTATCCTTATATAAGTTCTAAGGATAATGTCAACAATGTCAATTCTGGTTATCACTGGTAATCACTTCTGAAGAAGACACCTTTGTTGCAATTTGTGTCATCCTAACCTTATCTCGTCATCAGACTCCGATAGGTTATGAACTCTGAACATATGATTTATCACTTGTACGCATAAACAATGTTCTATAGTATTTAATTAGGAGAAAAATTATTATGTATTTTTCTTGTCAAATGTCAATCAATAGTAATCTTCAAACGATTATAAAATATTCTCTATCTACTACCCAAGATTTACTGCTCCACGTACCTACTATATAACAAAAGTGTACCTCGAAGAAAGCTCCAATACTATCCTCCAATGAATCTAATTTTTCCTATATAAAGACATCAAAGTATTTATGTGACATAACAATAATGATGGACGACGAATAAAGAAAAAGGCTCTTGAGCTGAAACTTCATGATCAAGAAGATCCATTAAAGAAAATCATCATAAAGAAAGAAAAGATTAAAGAAACACTGAGTTTTATTTCAAATATTCTCAAGTGTATAAACTGAATTACTTTGTGTGTAATCTGCTTGTTAAGAAGCACTTTTGTAAACACAATCAATTTCATTAACAGTTGTTAATTTCCTTGAGAGACTAAGTTGATTCAGAATCCTCAAGACGTCATTGACATTTAGTCTTTGAGTTATTTTCCTTTAGAGACTAGGGTATAGTCATAATTCTCAAGAAGTCTTAGACAACTGGTCTTTGAGTTGTATAATCAATTTAATTATTTGATTAAGTCTTTATTGAGAATGCAAAATCACTAAGGTGGGTGGACTGGAAGTAGCTTTGTTAATAGTGAACCAAGATAAAAATACTTGTGTTCTTATCTTTATATTTATCTTTATCCTTGTTACTTGATATATTAGGTTGTAAAAGTTTTTACATCAAGAAACTCAATTCAATCCCCCCCCCCCCTCTTTCTTGTGTTTCTTGCATCTTCACTACCTGCATATCTTTGGATGTCTCCAGGCCACCTTCATTTTTTAGAAAACACAAACCATAATCAATTGCACCTTTTATATACCTCAAAACTTTCTTAGTTTCAGCAAGATGAACTTGACTTGGAGAATGAATGAACCTGGAAAGAAAGCTAGCAGAAAAAATTATATCAGGCCTGGTTACTGAAAGATACAACAAACTTCGAATTATATTTCTATACCTAGAAGTATCGGTGTTATTATCATCATCATCCTTTGATAATTTTTCATTCACAACCAGAGGTTTGGAAACAAACTTGCATTTATCCATATGAAACTTCATTAATACCCCAAAGCATACTTATTTTGAGAAATGAAGATTCCAACACCTGATTGAAAGATCTTCATTCCAAGAAAATATTTCATTTCACCAAAATCTATCATCTCAAATTCATTCTCCATAGCTTGCTTAAATTGACTTAGAGAATTGGATTCATTCCTTATAACCAACAAATCATCAACATACAGAGACATTATTAGTTTCACTTCATACATTGACCTCTTCATATACAAAGTAGCCTCATTTTCACTTGTTTTAAAACCTATTTGCATAAGATAGCCATCAATTCTGCTATACCATGATCTTGGTGCTTATTTTAAGCCATATAGAGCTTTTTGAAGCTTGTAAACTTTATTTTCACTTCCTACAACCTTAAAACCTTCAAGTTAGTCGACATAAATGTCTTCATCAAGAAACCCATTTAAAAAGGCGATTTAACATCAAAATGATAAATTTTCCATCCCAATTTTGATGCTAAGGCAACCATCAACCTAATTGTATCATGTCTTGCAACAGATGTAAATGTGTCTAAAAAATCAACACCATGTTGTTGAAAATAACTTTTTACTACCAATTCGGCCTTAAGTTTTTTATAGAATCATCGGGATTTAGTTTCGTTCTACAAACCCATTTAACACCAATAATCTCTTGATTTTTTTGTTTGTCTACAAGCTGTCATGTTTGATTTTTGTCTATCATCTTCATCTCCTCCTGCATGACAACTTTCCATCCCTCAACATTAGTAGCTTCAACATACCGTGTAGGCTCTATTATAGCTATATTGCACCTGGCATAAATATCATTCAATGTTCTAGTGCCCCGGGTTGGAAAATCAGCATCACTATCATAATTTTCTCCTTCATCTTATGAATTATGATCTTCCAAACTATCTTCCATAGGAAATACCTTGCTTGAACCTTCTGCATCACTTTTCTCCCAATTCCATTTTGAGAACTCGTCAAAATTCACATATATGCTAACCAGAATTTTTTTGGTCTCCAAATTATAAATTTGATACCCTTTGGAGTTACCGTTGTACCCTAAAAATATACCAACCATAGACTTCGTTTCCAAGTCCTCTCTTTTCATATTTTGAACATAAACATATATCACACATCCAAATATTTTTAATTGCTCAACAAATGACTTTCTTTTATACCATGCTTCAAAGAGTGTTTTTCCCTTCGAGGCTTTGGTAGGCAACAAATTCAGCAAGTGCACTAAGGTGTTTTCAGCCTCAACCCAAAAGGTTTTAGTTATATCTTCCTCAAAAGGAAAACATCAATCCATCTTCATGACTGTCTTGTTCTTACTTTCACTCACTCCATTTTATTTTGGAGTGTAAGGAACAGTAAATTGATGTTGGATTTTGGCTGCTCAGTTTTAAATTCCCATGCTGTATACTCAGTTCCATTATCAGATTTGAGCTTTTTAATTTGACAATCAACCTCCTTTTCAACCACAAGTCTGAAACTCTGAAATACAACAAACACATTTGACTTCTGCCTTAGAAAATACACAACCAATCCTTGTAAAATCATCAATAAATAGTAGAAAATACTATTTTCCATTTAAAGATGTCATTGGCATTGGACCACACACATCAGTGTGTATGAGCTATAACTTTTCATAAGCTCTCCAGGTTGACGCAACAGGGAATGATATTCTACTTTATTTTCCAAATTTACATATATCACACATGTCAACAACATCATTAATGACTGGTAAATTTTCAACCAAATCATGAGAACTCATTTGTTTTAAGGTTGAGTAACTAAAGTGACCTAACCTTTTATGCCACAAGGAGGAATCACCAACACTACTTGAAAAAGCATGCATGATTGTTTGCTTCCATTCTATTGGAAAATGTTTACCTCTCATTTCAACTATCATTAACTTAGATCCAGAAGGATCTAGAATAGTGCATCTCGTGTCTTTGAAATGCAGTGAATAGTTATTTTCCATCATTTTCCCCACAATTAAAAGTCTTTGATTTATTTCATGTACAAATAAAAGATCTAAAATATATTTGATACCTGGGGAAGTTTCAACATCTACAACACCTTTTCCTTAGACATCAACATGATCTACGTTGTCTATAGTAACTTTAGAGTAGAAGAACATATCAACTTCCTTAAAAATTCTAACATTGTGAGTCATGTGATTGGTGTAACCACTATATATTAGCCATGTTTCTTTGCTACTATTGGTTGCAAACCTTCTCCACATGACCAAGTTGATTGCAGGCTTTACATTTAACTTCTATCATGTACCAACAATACTTCTCTAAATGAGTATCCTTTTTGCAATGTTGACAAAGTGCAAACTTCTTTTTCCAACTATCACCTTTTTTGTTGACTTCCTCTCTTTTTCCTTTTCCTTTCTTCTCACTAAAATACTTTTTTCCCAAAATTGTTGTAACTTTGGTTTTTTCCTTTGGTGATGGCCACAAAAGCAATTTCAACATTTTCTTCCATCCTTAAAGATCTTTTTTGCCTAGTAGCTTGCAAAGCATTAACAAGCTATGAAAGTGTGGTTTGAGAAAAGTCTTTAGTTTCTTCGAGAGAGGATATTTTTTCTTATTCAAACCTCTCTAGAAGACACACCATAGTTGTTTCCAAAACACTTTAATCACTGAGTTCCTTTCCCAGCAGTATGATTTGTGAAACAACTTTTAAAATTGTGTCAGAAAATTCCCTAACAATTTCGATTTCTTTCATTTTTAGTGCTTCAAACTCTCTTCTCAAGTTCAACACTTGCATCTTCTTTGTTATTTCACTCCCTTGGAACTCCTCCTTCAGCTTGTCCCAAGCTTCTTTGCAGTCTCAAGATTCAAGATCTTGATAAAAATATCATCATGTAGTGTTGCATGTATTATGGCAAGTGCTCTTCCTTATTTTTCCACTTCCTCATTAAGATTTTTTATTTGAGATAATGTTGGGTTATTTGGAAGAGGCGGTGGGTTGCTTCTATTTTCCAAAACATCCCGTAAACTTTGAGCTCTCAAATGAGTTTTCATTTTTGCATCCCACAAATGGTAATTTTCTCCTACAAACACAGGAGGTGGAGGTAAATAAGTATTGTTGGAATCCATTTATGGTGTTTAAAGGTATTTTGTGAATGTTTTCTTGTTGGTTTTCATTCCTTACAGACCCGTTAAGATCAATGAAGCTCTTGATACCATGTAAGAAAAACATAAGTTATGGTAAAGTGGTGGAGAAGAGATGAATAGAAACCACAAAATAACAAAGTTTTAGGAGGAAAATCTTATGTTGTTAAGTTGCATTAAACTGTAAAATACATTACAAATATATAGAGCAAAGCAATAAGCTTGCTTGTTATAGTGAAAATAAAATCCAAATCTAATTTACTCTAAATAGTAGGCATCATTAGCTTTTGCCTACTTTTCTATCTTAACAGGAAACAATCTAATAATTATAGTAACAACAACAAGTAAAGTAACACAACAAGTAAAGTAATTAATATGTTAGAAGAATATCAATTTCTAACATAAAAAAGGATATGCATAAGGAACACAAGAGTCGTTCCACCTATCAGAGCTTCATGGCATGGCAAGAAAGGGAGTGGTACAACATATCTTTATAAACAACCGACGTTATAAACATCATAGAAGTAAGTTATATTCGAAAGTGTAAGAGATTATTTTAAGCAGAGAAAGTCTAAGACTTAGGTGTATGGTAACAAGCAACACAAATTCCAAGATTAAAATGAATCAGACACCATACTGGCATAAGAGAAGTACATGTCAGGATCACCATGAAGAGAGATATGGTATGCTTCAAACTAGTGCTTCATGAAAGGATGTTGATGAATGTTAAAATTTCCACCTAGAGACCTTGATAAGAACACCCTTATTGGTTATAGTAACGATAAAGATAACCTTTAACTAAAGAATCAAGCATATAGAGATCAAACATTCAAATGGATGGTGATCAAATAAAGCTGAAACGTGAAAATGCATGTGGCAAAGAGAAGAAGAAGTAACATCATCATCTTCTTCATTTTCTTCTAAGTTAGGTTTCCCTTCCCTTAGGTCATGATTTTCAATTATTTAGAATCCTAATTCATGAAATGATGTATGCATGTTAGATTCATAGGCTCTTGATTATTGAATGATTTATTTGAATAAAATTAATGTGGTAGTAGAGCTATGAACACGCCTAAGATGTAAGATGGATTAACATTGACAGAGGCATGAGAGTTGGAATTTTTTTAGTGTAGGTTCAGTGTTGGTGCACAAGGTGAAAAAGATGAAGATGGAGGAAGAGAGAGAAGAAACACACACACACACACACACACACACACACACACACACACAGAGAGAGAGAGAGAGAGAGAGAGAGAGAGAATAAAAAAACTCTAACAAACTTCCACTACTATTCCATGAACGGTTACATAGAGAATGGTTACTCCACTACTTTTGCGTGTAACGTGTTACATTACTTAATTGCTAAGTACACTACTCACTTATATACACAAACAATAATGCCACATAGGCAAAAAAAACTAAAATATTAAATTACCCTTCAACATCATCCGTTAATTCGGGATTTAACTAATCAAAACTAATAACACCAATTACATCCCTCAAGTGGAGAAATTGATCAGTCTTGATTGCTTTTGTCAAAACATTGGTCAGCTACTTTTGGGTGCTACAGTGCATAACTTCTAGCACTCCATCATGAACTTGACTTCTCAGAAAATGATCCTTAGTCTCAATATGCTTCCTTTTCCCATGCAGCAATGGGATCTTGACAAGATTGATTACATACTTGTTATAAATCATCATCTTCAGAGACTTGTTTATCTTGATCTTCAGATCCTGTAGTAAATTCAAAAGCCAAATAGCTTGACATGCAGCCATGACACCCGTAATATATTCAGATTCACGGGTTGACAAAGCAATAACTTGTTGCTTTTTGGAACACCAAGAAATAGGACCTCCCAGATACTTAAACAAATATCCATAATTACTTCTTTTGTCAACTCTATCTCCACACCAGTCAGAGTCTGAGTAACACATCAACTTTAACTTAGCTTTTCCCCATAAGGCAACAAAACTCCATACTTCAGAGTCCCCTTAATATACCTCAGAATCCTGACAACAACTTTGTAATGAGATCACTTCGGTTTACTCATGAGCCTACTAAAAAATTTAACTGCATAGAAAATAGCAGGTGTGTTATTACACAAATACCTTAGAGATCCAACTAACTACTTGAAATTTATAGCATCTACATCATCACCTTCCGGATCAGAATCCAATTTGATTTATTTCTACAGGTGTGACTGCAGCCTTATAATTCAGCAAGTCAAATCTCTTTGGAAGCTCAAGTTCATACTTAAGCTGATGCAAAATGATACCCTTCTCAGAGTATATAAACTCCATGCCTAGGAAATATGTTATCTTTCCTAGATCAGTTATCTCAAACTTATTCATCAACACCTTCTTGAACTTAGCTATCTCATGTTCACAACTCCCTGTTAGCAATATGTCATAAACATACAGATATACTAGAATCATATTGTCTTAGAAGTATGTTGAACATAGACACCATACTCCATCTCACACTTTCTGAATCCTTGAAGCTTGAAAAATGAATCAATTTTCAGATTCCAAGCTCTAGGAGGTTGTTTCAGTCCATACAACACTTTATGTAACATGTACATCATCCCTTCCTGATTCTTCTTCACAAATACAAGAGGGTGTGACATGTGTCCTCTTCTTAAAATAGACCATTCAGAAATGCAGATTTCACATCCAGACGCATCAGAGGCCAATTCCTATTAGCAGGTATCGCAATCACCAATCTAATTGTCTCATGTCTCACTATAGGAGAAAACACGTCAAGGTAGTCTAACCCAGGTTTCTGTAGAAAATCTCTTGCTAGTAACCTTGCTTTGTGTTTGCCAATTGTTCCATCTGGCTTCAGTTTCACCTTGAAAACCCATCTGACACTGATGGATTTCTTATCCTTTAGAAGCTCAGTCAACTTCTAGGTCTTGTTTTTTTAAATAGCCTCAATTTCTTCTTTCATGGCCTTCAGCCACACTTTCTTCTTGAGTGCTTCTTCAATACCCCTTGGTTTAGAGTTTACTAACATGGCACACTGAATAACTTCTCCCTCATAGTTTATTTTAGTATCTTGCAGCATGTCAAACTCTGCAAATCTTCTTGGTATGCTTCTGATTCTGTGGCCTTTTAACATGTTCATAATCTCTTTTGAACGCTGGAACATTTTCAGATGCTGGAACCCTAGAAGTACCACCTTCAGAGGCATGACCACCTTCAGAGTCTGGAATAATCCCAGAATCTGGATCTCCACTAGATTTTTAATCACCATCAGAATCTGGATCAAAATCAGATTCACCTTCAGAGTCAGACCCGCCTTCAGATTCATAGTCACCTTCAGAATCATTTTCTTATTATAACTCATCTTTAGAACCTTCAAATTCTGAAGTATCTTCAGAGGTTAACTCTATATTAGAGTTGGATTGATATTTACTCCAATCACACGCTTTTGATTCCTTCACAATGACATCTATGTTGAATTCAATCTTGTTAGTGACATGAAAGTAGAGCTTATAAGAACATGTAATATGGTACCCTACAAGCAACATAACTCTGCTTCTATCATCCAACTTCCTTCTCTTAACATCTGGAACATGTTTGTAACAAACAAAACCAAACACCTTCAGATGACTCACACTTTTTTTTATCTCCAGTCCAATTCTCTAAAGGAACAATTTCCTTCAGCTTATTGGTTAGACACCTGTTAAGCACATATGTTGCAGTGGCAACAGCTTCTCCCCACAATGTGTAAGGTGGCTTCTTCTCCTTCAACATACTCCTTGTCATATCAAGCAAAGTTCGGTTTCTTCTTCAGCAAGACCATTGTGTTGAGGAGTCTATGGAGTAGTAACCTCATGCTCAATTACATTCTCCTCACAGAACTTTCTGAAGTCTGTAGAGTTATAATCACCTCTACAATCAGTTATGAGAATTTCCAGCTTCTGACCACTCTGATTCTCAATCTTGATTTTGAATTTCTTAAATTCAGCAAACACCTCATGTTTTAAATTTATAATGGATACCCACGTCATTCTTGTGAAATCATTAACAAATGACACAATTTATTTATTCCCTCCAAGTGAAGGTACTGTAAATGGTCCACACACATCAGAATGCACAACACCCAGAGCATGCTTTACTCTTTGAGGAATTTTAGATTCAAATGGAAGTCTTGGTTGCTTCCCTCTCATGCACATATTGCATGACTTCTCTAGCTTCTTAATTTCAGGAAATCCATGTACCAAATCATTTGAATTTAGATGTCTTAAGCTTCTGAATTTCAGATGACCAAATCTTTTGTTCCACAACTATCTTTCCTTCACAATACTTATTGCACTAAGGCACTCAGAGTCTGTAGTTTTAACATTCACTTTGAATGTTCTATTCCTCCTCTGTTCTGACTTCATAATCAGCTTCTAATTATAGTCATACAACTTAAAAAGATTATCCTTCATAGTAACTGAAAATCCTTTCTCAATTAATTGACCTCCACTCATCATATTTCTTTTCATGCCAAGAACATACCACACATTCTAAATCAATGTTGTTCTACCATTATTTAGAACTATTATGACATTTCTCATACCTTCAGCATTGAGGTATTTATCATCAGCACATTTGATCTTTCTCCTCTTTCTGGAGTCAAAGTCAACTATCCATTTCTTATTTCCAGTAAGATGATTTCAGCATCCAGTGTCCATATACCACCAGTCTTCCAAATACGCATCATCAGATTCAAAAGCCATCAATATCACAGATTCATCATCAGAATCTCCTCTGGATATGTTTGCTTCTTCTGACTTCCTTTTCTTGTTTGACCAACAATCAGCAGCGAAGTGGCCAAACTTCTTACAACAGTAGCACTGAACTTTCCTCTTGTCATACTTCTCCTTCCCCTTCTGAGCACTCTTCTTCATTTCAGAAGTTGGGGTTTCTGACTTCTAAACACCATCAGATCTCTTCTTGGTTTCTGACCAAGACTGCTTCTCATATTTCTTACTAGGAGCTACTTTCAGAATCTGCTGTTCTACCTCCATTTCATAGTTTCTCTCAGTCAGACGCAACTCTTATGCCTCTAGACTGCTTTGCAACTCTTTCATTATCATAGTGTTAAGATCCTTAGAATGTTCAATTTCTACAACAATTTAATAAAACTGAGGAGTAAGAGATCTAAGTACCTTATCAATGATCCTTTCATCATAGAGAGAGTTTCTCCACACGACTTCATCTCATTTGTGATCATAATCACTCTGGAGATGTAGTCTGGTACCTTCTCATTATTTTTCATGCTTAAATTATCATACTGCTCATGTAAATACTGAAGCTTTACCTTCTTCATTGGTGCATCACCATCATAACACGGTACCAGTGTGTCTCACGCAACCTTCACCATCGTCAAATCAACGATTTTCTCAAACACATTCACATCCACACATTGATGGATGTAGGACAACACCTTCAACTCCTTCTTCCTTAGATCACATAAAGCATTCATCTACGCGTCTATTACATTTTCTAAAAGTGCAACCGAAATGTAATTGTTGTTGACAAAATAAAGAACATCTTAAGCACCAAACAACACACACATTTGAATCATCCATCGATTCCAATTTTTGCCATCGAACACTAGAAGCTTAGTACTCAGATTATCGTTTCCGTCCATCTTCAGCTTTGTGAAAATCACTCAGATCTCACTAACCACTAATGTTTCCCAATCCTAAACAATCAAGAAATGTGATTCTGTTATGATTCTGATCATAAATTCAACACGAAATCAAGAAATGAAATCAATCACATCAAGCCTCACCATTCACTCGTGTTTCCTTGTGGATATGAATTACAGTTCTAGATAAAAATTGTTGGTGCACTAGGTGAAGCAGATGAAAATGGAGGAAGAGAGAGAGGAGAGAGAGAGAGAGAGAGAGAGAGAGAGAGAATCACAAACTCTAACAAACTTCCAATACTATTCCACTAACGGTTACACATAGAATGATTACTCCACTACTTTTGCGTACATCGTGATACATTACTTTATGGCTAAGCACACTACTCACTTATATACATAAACAATAATGCCACATAGGCAAAAATACTAAAATACTGAATTACCCTTCAACATTCAGATGGTGGAATTGGGTGCATTCTAGACCTTTTACAGCCGTAATAAATATTACAACCAGCCCATTGTGCTCTCTAGTTTTTGTACCAGAGGAAAGCAAATGTGGGAGTTGAGCGTTATGGGCCTACTACGACTGTAGTGGATACTACGACCATGCCTTAGTACTCTCTGATCTTTCTACAGGAGGAAAATCTTTAAAGTAGGATGTTGATGAGCCAAATACTATGTTTGGCAATGAGCGGCCCGACGTGGTAATGACTTGTGATTCATATAGGAGTTATGTGGTTGCCACGACATGTCTATAAGTCATGGGATATGTGATTAATCCAGTTGACCAGAAAAGAGATATATGATTACCTTAATACTCTTGTCACAATGTATAACTCTGATGAACGCTTGGAAACACTCGAGACTGGAGTCTCATGAGTTATAGTTAGAGAGTCAATGATATGTAGGACAAACTTGATAATTAAGTACTAACATGTATAGTCCATGGTCGACGTGTTATAGGGGATAGACAATCCGAACAATATGCTTATGGAAGGGACCCCGTGGGTCGTGACCTAGATGGGTTACTTAGGATTATATGGTTGATGACTTTTCTTAAGATTCTATAGAGGATGAACGAGTCACGATGCATAAATCCAGGTGATTTACTTAGATAGCCCAGCCTTAGAGTTGGACCCCGTGTTACTGGATCATGGTTTTATAGTGCCATAACATCTCTATATGCCCAAGGCATGCCTTAGGACAAGGATTAATTTTAGTAGTCGATTATGGGAATATGTGAGCTACCTTGATGAATTATGCATCTATACCTTGACCCGAGTAGAAGGGTAGTGGGATATTAAATGGCTTAGTTCGGGAATCCAATAAGATTATTATTATATCCCATATTTTATTCTTTTTAGATAAGCAGGTGCACAAATTGAACTTATAGATTAAAACTTGATGCTAAGACCTAATGAGTGATGTTTTCCACTGTGTGGAATGTTTGATTAATAGAACATGCTTTAATTAAACTTGTTGTATTGTATTAAGAATTTCATTATTGGAATATTTAGTTATCTTTATTATTTATTGAATTTCTAATGTATCCATACCAAAATTTTCAATTTCAAAATTTATTATTTAGACATATAACTATAGGGTGTTATACATCTTGACAAAATTCTTGAAACATACCAGATTTAAAGGTCTTAAACGGTAAATGAAAGTGAGGATCTTAGAAAGTATGAACTAATAATGGTTTTAGAACATAAAAAAGAATATGATTGTTGGTGACAATTAGAAATTTTTGCGTTTGTAATTTGCAACACAAGCTAATTGTTACAACTTGATAGAGAAGTTTGTTAGTTGATTTTATGCTTTACCAACTATTTTGAAAAGACTCTTCTCATTATATTTGTATTTATTCCATTCTAATAACATCTCTCTCTCTCTCTCTAAATACAAGTTACCTAACAGTCCTCTCTCTCTAGATATTTCCATTGAGCCATAGCCTAATGCTAATTGAGCTAAGAACAAATAAATGAGATTTGGTACATACAAAAACGATGTCTTAGAGGTAAAGAATCAACAAAAGTGACATGACATGACATGGTGTGCATTTGTAGTCGGGGGGAAGAATGATAAAGAAAAGAAAGATTGTAACACATATGATGGATCATCAAACTCATGATGTCAACTTGAAATATAAGTATGCACACCAATGCTCATGCTTGGATTAGAATATTCTGATTTGTTTTTTTTTTACAACTGATCTTGAGATAACTTTTGAGTAAGAGCTTTGTCTTCTATGTCATACGTAATCTAGTAAAAAGAAAATTCGGATTATGCTTGTCCAAGATTTTTGCACTATGTTCATGTTTGAATAGAGTAGATCCACAATATTGACGATAAAAGGTATGTGGTCTCGATCTTCGAGAGGACTCAACATGGTGTATCCCAACTGCCTCTTAAGTAGCACGGGATTGTAATTGATGCAACCTTGTGTTCCTATTAAGGGGACATTCGTGAATCCTCCACATCTTGAAATGACATCCTTTGTTTCACATTCTCTCTTATACCAAATAATTGAATTGGCGGAGAGAGATGCGAACTTTTGGAGCCATGACATGTTGCTATAAGCAAAGGGTCCGTGTTAAGGCATATGATCCCTCATCCATAAGTCCAGCAAGGGAGCGCAATAGAGAAAGGTCCCTCCTTTCTTCTCATGCCTTGTATGGAAGATATGATAAAAGTCAGTGAGCAGAAATGACATCGGGTTATTGGTTAGGAAGACTTCCACCGCCAAATGATCCACGGATTTGTCTATATTAGGGAACAGAACAATTCCATAAATCAAAAGTGCTAATGTTGCGCTACAAAAATATGGCCTTTCTTCCTTGATGGTACCTTTACATCCCCAATTAGCCACTAGTTCATTGGTGTTGATACCCAAGATGGTAGAGAGCCCAGACAAGCAAAATCCTTCTTCCAACTTGGGGAAAGGGTTGCATTCCTTTATCAGACAGTTGAGAAGTCTCTCAATGTCTTCCAGAGTCGGGGAAATTTGAAAGTCTGGGAAGGTGAAGCATTTCAGAGGAATGTCATAATTTTGAGCCAATATGGTGATTGCACCATAGTCAACCTTTTCTTCCAGGAGGTCAATGATGTTACCAAAGGTGGATCTGAATTTGTTGTCCTTGAGGGATACTACTCTAAAGAAAAGGATCTTCAAACTGTCCACCTATGGGCTCTTGTATCTGAATGTGGAAGTGCTTTCTCTTGCTGAGGGATCCATGATTGTGTTGGTAAAAGTTCTTGTAATTCCATGTTTAAATAAACAAAATACTTAAGAGTTTTGCTTATTAATTTATGATGTATGAATGCATGAATGGATGAACGGTTTTTTATTATTAGTTTCCATTAAACGTTTAGGCACGGGGTTCAAAGTCTGGGACCATCGTAATGAAGTATGAGGTTTAATAATGACTGCTTTTAAAACCAGGGTTCTCACTTTGCATGATCTAGGGCTTTTGAGAAATTGGATGTAAGACACTTAGAGTCATGGACTCCCTTGGTTGTCCGCCACTTATGTCAATTTACTTGCCAAACGACAACTCCATCAAGGAAATCTACTCTAAGTGAGATCTTTGTACCGACCCTCGTGAGGAAAGCTCCTCGGGGACCTATACTACGTGACCATCGGTCTAGGCCGACCAAGGTTAAATGTTCTAAAAGGGGGGGCCCTTATGGTCACAGACTCTAATGAAGATAAGGATGCTTACGCTGAAAGCACGATGGTCATCAATACTGTAACACCTCAAAATTTGCCCTCCTCTCTTGGGACTAGTTTAGCATATTGCATTTCATGTTTTAGGGCATTAGGCATTTGCATATTGCATATCATGTGATAATAAGAGGTCATCCTCCAAGGTCTTGTCAGAGATGGAGAGGTTGTATGGTTCAAGCCTGAGGGTCTTATTGAATTGATGATCAATCATCTGAGGTTTGTGCTTCAGTTAGGGTTTTCTTGGTTCTTCAAGGAGGTTGAGCGTTATCTTGGTTGTAAGGATGCATCATCATCGTCATGGTTATGTCATCCTCAAGGGGCTCATTGTTCATGCTCAGGTTCTTTGGGATTAGGGTTTTGACCTCTGGTCAACCCTAATCAGTGCCATTCTACCAGTCAGGGTTTTTCAAGGAGATGACGTTATTTGCTTGGATAAGGATCATATGATTATTATGTGAAGCTTACAAGAGCTAGGGTTTCATTTTGGAGCCAATTCCTCAAGTGGTTGAGGCTCAAGCTGATCAGAGCACTTCTAAGTCATCTGTCAACCAGAAAGTCAACAGAAAGTCAACTGAGGGCTAGGAGGTGGAGAGATGGTTTGAGACACTTCCTTCATGTCCCAAAGAAGTTCATTTGTCATTACAGACACTTATCTTGAAGAATTTGAGGTCACGGCAAAAGTTTCCAAAAATGGAAAGTGACCTGTAATTGAAAGTTTCCAAAAATGGAAAGTTTTTGGTTCAAATTCAACTTGATATTACATCATCAAAGAAGCTTCAAATGAATTTTTGTCCAACATGGAAGTTGAAGATCTTCCTCTCCCATGTCCAAAAAGTCCAAGATCATGAATTTATGATGAATGGTTGAGGAGATATGGCCAAATGATCATCAAGTATGCTTGGAACTTCAAAGTGCCATAACTTTTGACTCAGAACTCCAAATTGAGCGCCTCTTTTTGCACTTTGCTCCTCATGACATATATTTTCCAAATCCATCATTGCATTGCATGAAATAGCATTACATGATCATGTGTACATTCATAGAAATTTTGGAGGGAAAATGGGAAATTTAAAATTGGTTCATCATGCATGCCAAATACCATTCCAAAATTGTTCATTGGCTAATTTTAAGTGAATCCAAGCATTTGCATGAGGGAATTCACGTGGTGCGTGGCCATACAAGTCCATTATTCATTTTTGGCAAGGCATTTCAATTTTCACTAATCATGATTAGTACATGTCTAATTGTGATTACAATGTAATTAGTACATGGTATATAAGGTAAATCATAACAGAATTTGGAAAAAATTCACCATTTCTAGATCCAAATTCAAGTTCCCTCCAAATTTTTCTCTCAATCATAATTCAAATTTTCTCCACAAAACATGCTATATTCTTCCATATTCTTGTTCTCTGGTGTGGATTTAGCATAGATCAAGCCTTGGATCATCAAATTTGGACCAGAATCGTGCATGGGAAGCTCAAGAACATAACCATGGCAGTTGAGATTTAAGCAAGATCTACACAGTTCCAAGCCTCAAATTCTTCATCAAACTTCATAACAAGTGATCAGGAGTGTATTGGAAGCTTGCCAGGCCTTGATTCGCGCGTTTCCAGAAGTTGATCTTCAAGAGGTCACATTTTCGATCCTCTTAATTCTCTGTTTTATGTGGATAATCTTGTAGAACCTTGAATGCGGAGCAATCTGATATGAATTTCGTGTGAAATGATGTACTATTGCATGAGATATGAGTGATTGAAGTTTTGTGCATTCAAAAGTTTTTGATCGATTCTCATGATTGGTGATGAATTAGGTTTAGTTATTGATTGATCTGTAATGTATGTAGCATGAGCTTTCATTTGGTATAGATTTTGCAAGAATCTGGAAAAAATTTGGAACAGGTCACTGTAGCTCCGCTGTCTTCGCGAAGAAGACGGTGGAAACCACCTCGTTCCATACGCGTACCGTACGGGTACCACTGGGACCATACGCGTATCATACGTGTACCGTGCGCTAGGGTTTCTCTGGTTCAGCGCGTATACACACTTCGAATCTGGCTTCAGACATTTCCATTTTGTTCATTTCTTTTTATTATTTTCATGATATTTCAATGTTTATTTCAATTTTTCTATGATCTTTAAAAAATCACCAAAAATAGAATACAAGTCCAAATCACCTCCAAATTTTTTTCACATGATCCTATGAATGTCTGGAATTTTATGGTGCTGATTGTATGATTTTATCATTGCTGGAAATTAAATTGTGTTGCATTCTTTGAACATTTGTACATTTGGACCTTGCTTCATTCTTTCTATCATAAAATGCTCAATAATGATCCAATTGCCATGAAATTTGGTGTGCTGATTTTCAACATGTTGATGGGCTTGTGTGGTTTTATTTGGCATTTTTTGACATTGTCTTCACTGTTTGGGACACATGTACTTTAGGTGTGACAATTTATGTCACACAATTGGATGTTGATCTTATGCATTTTCATTGCCTAGCCAATTGAGCTCCTCTGTTGCTGATTTTTGGTATGATGATTGTGTTTGATGTGTTGTATGCTCACAAAAATTTCTAGAATTGTTTGAGTCATTTCTGTTTTGATGTGGAATTTTCATTCATGATGATCACTTGTGAGCTTTGAATTTGCCTTTGCCTTCTCTTGCACATGAAATGAATTTGCCTAATGCTTTTGATTTGGTCCTTTTTAGGACATGTTCATGATTGATTAAAGTTGCTTTGTCTTGAGTATTAGCTTCTGTTTTGAATTTTTTTCCCCACTTTTGACCCTAGGCTTTGACCTAGGGGTTTGAACTCACATTTGAGTTGTGCATTTCAAGTTCAAGCTCCTAGTCTTGATGGATGATGTTGATCTCACAAATTGAGATGCAAAATGATGTGTTTCACTAACATTTGCTGTTTTGTAGGATCTTTGAATGATGAAACCATTTGAGTTGCTTGTCTCTTATGCCTTGTACTGTTTGTTTGTCTGTGAATAGTTTGTCTGAATACCATACTGATTGTTTGGTTGTTTACACAGGTACTTTAGCCGCTTTAACTCATTATTTGTGTTGCTTTGCTTTGCTTGTGGTTGGCATACCACCTAGGTAACTTCCTATTCTCCATGTAGTCTGGAAGACCTGTCATGTTACTTTGGCAGGCACCTGTCTGAAGCCCTCCTTAAGAGGCAATAATTGTGCTTGTTTATCTTTGTGCCTTGTACATGTAAAGACCTCCTAAGTGAAGAGGCATTGGCAGATAAAAGGGATGTGCAATCCA
Source organism: Lathyrus oleraceus (assembly GCF_024323335.1). NCBI lineage: Eukaryota > Viridiplantae > Streptophyta > Magnoliopsida > Fabales > Fabaceae > Lathyrus > Lathyrus oleraceus. Next base: position 276,234,365 of record NC_066585.1, on the reverse strand, counting down.
TCCCCTACTATTCAGTTGTGTCTTTCATCTTGCTCACACCATGTGTTGATGCACTTTGAATAAACACCCAAAATCTTGTTGTGTCAGTCATGTGGAGTAGAGTTCCCCATTCTGGACTCCCACACCTTCATTGTTTGAAGCTCACCCAGGTCTGGGTTAAGAGTTATGAGGTCCAACCCTCATTACCTTTTCATCTGCTCACCCTGACGGTCAATGTCAGTGGTTAAGAGCTTTGTCAGATACCCCTTCCAGTTGGCTTGTTTGTCGAGGTTGATATGACCCCTTGACTAAAGCCCAACCTTGTATGAGCCGCTTGTTTGCATATAGTGTGTGATACCTGTTCACCTATGATGTTTACTTGCTGTTTATTTGCTGTTTGCTTGACTTGCTGCCTGTGCGAGTTAGGTTCTGTTCAGATACCTCAACCTAGGACTATTGTGGATTGCATGACAACTTTTAGGCTCGAGTCAGTCTCCCTATTAGTTTGTTATTTCCCGGTCTCTGGTTAGGAGAAAGTTTCTCCCCTGTTAAGGGGAACTACGTTGCCCTGATCCTCATACCAGATGAGGTACGTAGGCAGGAGATCGTGCGACATCTCTCCGGGCACCCTTTTCTTTTTTTGGTGTGTGTTTGTTTGTGTGGAGTCTGACGTAAGTCCAACGATGGGCAGTCGGTTTCCTGTGGGTGTTTGTGTGCTTGGAGTCTGATGTAAGTCCAACGATTGGCATTCGGCTTCCTCGTTTGTGTTTGCTATTTGGAGTCAGACATAAGACCAGCCATTGGCAGTCTGTTTCCATTTGTGTGTTTGCTTTGATGTCTCAGCGTCTTTGTGTTGTGTTTTGTTTCGGCGTGCGTTAGCCGAACTACGGTAGCTCTGATTCTCATTCCAGATGAGATACGTAGGCATAGGATGCGATGTCCTAGCGAGCCCATTCCCCTCTTCTTCCATCTGTGTTTTATTCCAGTGTGTGTGCATTCTTTGAGCAGTTAGTCAGCAACCTTTTTCTATTCTTCTGAGCGTGGATCCCGTCGAGTACGACGGACGTGAGGGGTGCTAATACCTTCCCCTTGCGTAACCGACTCCCGATCCTTGCAATCTCCGGTCGTAAGACCATTCCCTTTCCAGGTTTACTTCGAGCGTTTCCTTTCCCTCCTTTGGGATAAATAACGCACGGTGGCGACTTTGTTTGTTTTGTTTTCCCGCCGGTTGTTTTTCGCGGATGCGACAAATACCTCTAAGAGAGTCTACCACTAAGTGAGGTTCTCGCACGATCCTACACAAGGAAAGCTCCCCGGGGACCCATACTACTCAACCTCTCCTATCTCAAGTAATCTCTCAGACTCGGGTGAAGAGTCTTTCGCACAAGGTTTTTATTACAATCATCATTGTAACCCTTATTTTCTTTCTTCGTCACAGAGCTAAGGTTTCAGACCAACAAAGAAATATATACATAAGTTAGTAACAAAAGGAAATATATACACGAAAAAAATAAATAAATGGACAAATCCCCACATACGCAAAAAGGAGAAAACAACCCAAACTAGGTTGACTTGCTTATGGAAAACCATAGATTCTGGGTTCAATCCCCAGCGGAGTCGCCAGCTGTCACAACCAGAGGTTTAACAGGAGCGAGTGAACCGAGACTTGAACTAAAGAATGCCCATACCCTAAAAAAGGGAGAGAGGAAAGGGAAAAGCAAAAGAGTCGCCATCGAATTTTATTTGAATTGCCTCTATGGTAGAGGAGAGGGGAAATAGTCAATAAAACCCTCAGAGAGAAAAGGTGCACATAGGAAGTGCAAATACGGATAAAGAATCGACCTCACAAACGAGACTTGAGTTTGGAAGTCGGTTACGTAAGGGGAAGGTATTATAACCTCTCACATCCATGGTACTCCATGGGAACCATTTGGATTGTTTACGTATGTGGGTATCTATCTTGTTTATTATTTTATTTTCTAAAGAGTGTAAAAAATGATTGGACTCTGGGAGTTTTTGTTTATTGTGCTCGCCAAGGTTTGTGGCCCTTGTGCCTACATATCACTCATCGGGTGATGAGGAGTCAAATTTTTGTAGTTCAGAGTAAAAAAATGTTTGTGTGTTGGTTGATTTTACCTTTGAGAAAAGGGTTTTCGGATGGGTGCCCTACGGAAAAAAAAATAAGGTTTGATGGATTGAATTTTTTTCACCTTGAATAAGGGTTTTATGAAAAGAATGTTTGTAATTAGATTGCTAAAGTCTATGGGCGGAGGTGAATATTCTAGAACGCAAGTCAAGCGTCTTGCATCCAAAATAATTAGAGTAAGGGTAGGAAAACTTCATCCGTACTCATTCTCCACCATTTAAGGCTCGTAGCGCACAATACTAATCGTAGTTTTTATGTATTTTGAGTTTGATTATGAAAATGTCGTTTGATGTTGGATCAACGGTTTGTTTATTTGATTATGATATCACCTTCAACTCCGGCTCGACCCCATAGATGGTCGCATGAGCCAGAGGATGAATAGGAGTGACTAAAAATAATCTGTAAGTGAAAGGTGGCAAACTACGAAGGTCTTCAAAAACTCATATCATTGGCGCCAAAAAGACTGGTCCTTGATCTCTTGGTCGGGCCGCAGTGCCCCGACTGCAACGAAAGAGGTGAAAGAACAAGACAACATGAGGTTTTCCCTTCAAGTATTCACACCAGTAGTGATAGGCCTTTATGTACTCCCAACCCGACGGATGGAGTTGTGAAAGAGTCACAATCAAGTAGTTAAATACACCAACTTCAAAGGCGGTGAAACGCGGACGAATACCCAAGGTCGAGAAGAGGTATTCATACAAAGGGATAATACATTTACCATACTCACTTCATATCCTATCATCTTCACCAGGGTTAGTGAGACACCAAAGCGATTGATAACATGAAATAATATCACATTTTTGGACTCGATTTAATTAAATTATATTATCATTTGATTTGATTTATTTCATTTTATTCGATATTACTTGGTATTTCCTTCTATTTATTTCAGGCAACATTATTTGAAGCATACGTGAAAAACAAAGAAAAGGAGGTGCAAAAAGTATGAGAAACAATTCCACTAAAGCCCAGCCCAAAATTGCCTAAACGCTGAAGCTGTGACGAGCGCCACGCATGGTGTGACGAGCGTCACGCCCTGCTACCTTGTGTTACGAGCGTAACACATGATGTGACGAACGTCACACTCCACTCCTATATTTTTGGCTTTTGACGCGCAACAGAGGCACGTTGAGCCTATTCTTCAGTTTGACTCGTTGAAGCGTGAAGGTTACTTACTGAAGGAATTTGTGGGAAACGGTTACAAATTGGAGTAATATAAATAGAGCCAAGGATCCAACCCTGCAGCTTTCTCGGTCTCTCTCAATTTTCCAGTTTTCGGCACTGCATTTATTTTACTGCCTTTTTAATTCTTTCAGCACTTTACTTTCCTAGCAATTTTTATTTCTTTTCTTTTCCAGTCAATCTTTCAAGCATTCAATTAATTTTCTCACAATAGTTTCTACACCGGAAACTATTGTGTAATTTTTTACTGGGTCTAACCTTACGTTAGATCATAGTATTTTATTCCTTCGCCTTTATTTTACTGTCTGATCGAAGATTGTGAAGAACAAATTCAACCGGCTTGTGGTGGAGTGTTCAAACATCGAAGTTAGAGAACAATCAAGATTTCTATTAATTTTACAGGTTCTTTAATTTATTTTTTTAATTTATATATGCTCTACACTGTTATTTATTTATACTGACTGTCTGATATGGCTGTATGTAAGCATAATTATTGTTTAGGCTTGTTTAGCATGTCTGGCTAAATAAACTTAGATATCGGTATGTAAAGTAAGCAGAATGAAGGAATCAAAACTAAGTTGGTTTAAATTTATTTAAAAATACAATCACTCTTTTTATGGTCTCAATTTACAGAATTGACACCAAAGTTTTTGTACGAGAGTAAAAGACATAAAGAAGTTAAAATCAATAGAACGAAAGTTTGAGCTTTTAACTAGACAGTGTAAATTGGACATTAATTTTAAATCAGGGCGAAAGCAATTTTTAGAATTAATTAAATTCTAATCATTTTCAAAAAGTATTTTTAAAGGTTAAATGTGAGGACGAGAGTTAAGCATTTAAGTTTAATTATATAATCTAAGTCAACAGAGCGAGAGTTTGAGACAAGGGTGTTTAAATGGTTAGTATTTTCTTAAAAAGAGTTTCTATAGATTCTATTGTTTTCAAAAAGTGATTTTGGACTTAACTAATTAGTGACAGCGCACGTTAATATAAAGTCATAGTCTATTCAACAGAGCGAGAGTTTGAGAAAAGGCTTTTAAATTAATAGTGTCTACTGAAAAGATTTATTTTAAAACTACGAAACCAACGAAGATTTGATTCCCTAATTACGACGAACTACATACCGATATCCGCTATATTTGATATTTAATCTAGATCTTATTTTAGTTTTACTTTTCCCCCTAATCATCAAAGTATCATCCGCCTTAGCTTTACGAAGTAACCCTAGAAAACGGTATATCGATTCATAAGTCCCTGTGGGATCGATATCTTTTATTACTACGCGATTAGACTGTGCACTTGCAGTTAATACCCCAATAGACTCATAAAGTCGCGATCAAGTTTTTGGCGCCGTTGCCGGGGACTTTTATTTAGTCAATATCGTAACTCTTCCGTTACGCTGTAGAGACTAAGGCAATTTTTATTTTTTTCTTTCGTTGATTTGTATGCCACACACTCGCTCACAAGGCGAACCGTATTACTTACGAATCAACGACGTTGAACGATATCTCTGAGTCTTACGACGAATTCGAGAGTATCGTACTGCAAACAATCTTCCTCCAATCGAAATTGTTGATCTTAAAAATATTCTTCCTTCACCGATACCCGAGATGGCAGAACCAGCTCGTGCTCTTCGAGATTACGCCGCTCCATCACAAGATGAGCCGCATTCGAGTATTGCTCCACCCGCAATCGAAGCAAGCAACTTCGAGCTTAAACCTTCGCTGTTACCAGCAGTACAATAGAATCAATTCTCTGGAAATCCTACCGAGGATCCAAACCATCATTTATCCGTATTTGTTCAATACGCTGATACTGTTAAAGCTAATGGTGTCACTTCAGAGGCAATTTGACTTCGTCTTTTTCCTTTCTCGTTAAGAGATAAAGCTAGAAGATGGCTTCAGTCTCTTCCTTCCAACTCAGTCACCACATGGAATGAGTTGAAGAAAGTCTTTCTTGCCCGATATTTTCCTCCAAGCAAAACAGTTATGCTAAGAGCCCAGATAAATGGATTTAAACAGAAAGATAACGAGTCTCTCTTCGAAGCATGGGAAAGATACAAAGACATGATGAGACTTTGTCCACACCATGGTTTAGAGGACTGGTTAGTAATTCATACCTTCTATAATGGTCTCTTGTACAACACAAGGTTGACAATAGACGCCGCCGCAGGTGGTGCGCTTATGGATAAACCTTACGCTGACGCTTATCAACTTATCGAAAGCATGGCCCAAAATCATTATCAGTGGGGAAGCGACCGAACAATGGTAGAAAAACCTCAAACGAAAACTGGCATGTACGAGATAAGTAGCCTTGATCATGTTAATGCAAAAGTGGATGCTCTTGACCAGAAAATTGAAAGTTTAAATGTATCACCTCCAGCCACCGTGGTTGCCGTAACTCAAAATTGCGAAGTCTGTGGAATCCAAGGTCACACTCCTACAGATTGTCAACTCCTAACAGGAATCCAAGCAGAGCAGGTGAACTATGCACAAGGAAATCCTTACTCGCATACCTATAACTCAAACTGGAAGAACCATCCTAATTTTTCATATAAGAGCAACAGTGCCTTATACGCACCAGGCCAAGATCCAAATCAAGCCCCAGCTATACCACCTGGATATCAAAAGCCAATCCCATTTACATCTAACAATAACGTTCCTAGGAAATCCAACTTGGAAATCATGATGTAGAACTTCATAACTTCTCAACAGCAAACCAATAAAGATTTCTTAAACCAGAATGTACACACTAACGAACAGATTAAACAACTAGCAAGTAAAGTAGATGCCCTGGCTACCCATAACAAAATGCTGGAAACACAAATCTCACAAGTAGCTCAACAACAAGCGCCTACCGCTGCCCCAACTGGTACATTTCCTGGACAGCCCCAACCTAACCCGAAAAGCCACGCTCATGCAATTATATTAAGAAGTGGAACAGAGGTAGAAGGACCATCTGATCCAAGAATTGAAAACCAAAACTCTAAAAAGCCAACTGAGGAAGAAAGTAAACCTAAGGAAAAGGAAGAGAGTAATAAGGAAACCGTAGAAGAGAAAGAACCTTATGTACCTCCACCTCCTTACAAACCACCTATCCCTTATCCTCAGAGGCTAATTAAAACCAAAGACGCGGGCCAATTTAAAAAATTTGTTGACCTACTGAAACAATTAAACGTCACCATTCCTTTTACAGAAGCTATTACACAGATGCCCTCATATGCTAAGTTCTTAAAAGAAATTCTTTCTAATAAAAGGAAACTTGAAGATAGCGAAACCGTTACACTCACTGCTGAGTGCAGCGCGATAATCCAAAATATGCCTCCTAAACTTAAAGATCCTGGTAGTTTCTCTATACCATGTCACATAGGAAAATTTGTCATAGACAAAGCTTTATGCGATTTAGGAGCCGGTATCAGTGTTATGCCCTTGTCCATATGCAAGAGACTTGAAATGGGAGAATTAAGACCAACTAAAATGTTTGTGCAATTAGCAGATCGTTCCGTTAGATATCCCGTAGGAATTCTTGAAAACGTTCCCGTGCGCATAGGTCAATTCTACATCCCAACCGATTTTATAATTATGGACATAAGAGAAGATGAAGTTACACCCATTATATTGGGAAGACCTTTCTTAGCAACCGCCGGTGCTATCATAGACGTAAAACGAGGACGACTCACTTTCGAAGTAGGAGAAGAGAAAATTAAGTTCATTCTTTCCAAAATTTTGAAAGCACCTGCAATAGATGACACATGTTACTTCATGGATATCATCGATGAATGCATAAAAGAAACAAAATTAGAAAATGACAAATCATCTGACTATCGTGTAGAAGACAGACTGAACCATTGTTTAGCAATAACACCGGATCCTACGCAATGCCTTAAGAAACCAACCCTCGATCTGAAAACACTTCCTAAAAACCTAAGATATGAATTCCTAGACTCAGAACTTGAACGACCAGTGATAGTTAATGCAGACCTAGGAAAACTCGAAACCGAAAAACTCCTACATATCTTAAGAAAATATCCAACCGCACTAGGATACAACATCACCGATCTTAAAGGGATAAGTCCTTCTATTTGTATGCATCGCATCATGCTAGAAGAAGACTGTAAAACTTCTAGGGAACATCAGAGGAGACTAAACCCGATCCTGAGTGAGGTAGTGAAGAAGGAAGTAACGAAGTTATTAGAGGCAGGTATCATATATCCTATATCTGATAGCAAATGGGTTAGTCCTGTACACGTAGTACCAAAGAAAGGAGGTATAACAGTTATCGAAAATGAAAAAGGAGAAACTATAACCAAACGAATCGAATCGGGATGGAGAATGTGCATTGATTATAGAAAGCTAAACAAAGCAACCCGAAAAGATCATTTTCCTTTACCATTCATAGACCAGATGTTAGAACGATTAACAAAGCATTCTCATTTCTGCTATCTAGACGGTTACTCAAGTTTCTTCCAAATACCAATTCATCCTGATGACCAAGAAAAGACAACGTTCACATGTCCTTTTGGTACCTTCGCTTATTGACGAATGCCATTTGGCTTGTGCAATGCTCCTGCAACCTTCCAAAGGTGCATGATGGCAATATTCGCCGATTTTCTCGAAAACATCATGGAAGTATTTATGGATGATTTTTCCGTATGCGGATAAAGTTTTGAAGAATGCCTTGAGAACCTAGAAAGAGTTCTAGAACGATGTGCAAAAGTAAACCTAGTACTTAATTGGGAAAAATGTCACTTTATGGTACAAGAAGGAATTATTTTGGGACACATTATATCAAATAGGGGAATTGAAGTAGACAAAGCTAAAATAGAAGTAATCGAAAACCTTCAACCTCCGAAAACTGTGAGAGAAGTACGAAGCTTCTTAGGACATGCCGGTTTTTATCGACGATTTATTAAAGATTTCTCTAAAATAACTAAGCCTCTAACCGGATTATTAATGAAAGATGTTGAATTCATCTTCGACAATAAATGTTTAGAAGCTTTTCAAACGCTTAAACAAGCATTAATCTCCGCGCCCATAATGCAGACTCCGGATTGGAATGAATCATTCGAAATAATGTGTGACGCAAGTGAATACGCCGTAGGCGCTGTTTTAGGACAACGAAAGGATAAAAAACTTCACGTCATATATTATGCAAGTAGAACTCTAGATGAAGCACAAATGAATTACGCCACGACCGAGAAAGAACTTCTAGCAGTAGTATTTGCACTAGATAAATTTCGTTCTTACTTGGTCGGAGTTAAAATAATCGTTTACACTGACCATGCTACCATTAAGTACCTCCTAACAAAAAAGGACGCTAAACCTAGACTCCTAAGGTGGATCTTGTTGTTACAAGAATTTGATTTGGAAATCAAAGATAAAAAAGGAACTGAAAACGTAGTGGCAGATCACCTTTCTAGACTAGAAAATCTGGAACCGGAAAGAACATCGATCAACGATGACTTCTCGTACGATAAACTTATAGCTAATTTGGAAGAAAATAGAGCTGATGAACAAGTAGAGACCACCTTGGCTGTATGCGTTACACCATGGTACGCCGACTTTGTCAATTATTTAGCCGCCAGAATAGTTCCACTTGATTTATCCTACCAACAAAAGAAACGATTCTTCCATGACATAAAGCATTATTATTGGGACGACCCTTTACTTTTCAAAAGAGGCCCCGATGGTATTTTCCGTCGGTGTATACCTGAAGAAGAGATAGAAAGTATAATCCAACATTGTCATTCCGCTCCCTATGGTGGACACGCAAATACATCCAAGACCTGCTCTAAAATCCTTCAAGCCGGTCTTTATTGGCCAAACATATGGAAGGATGTGCATGCTGCTGTCAAGAAATGTGATAGATGCCAACGCACGGGAAACATATCTAGACGTGACGAGATGCCACAAAAGGGAATTTTGGAAGTAGAGATTTTCGACGTGTGGGGAATAGATTCCATGGGACCTTTTCCACCTTCTTTCGGTAACAAGTACATACTCGTAGCGGTTGACTACATATCAAAATGAATTGAAGTTATAGCTTCTGCAACAAACGACACACGAGTAGTAACTAGACTCTTTAAGAATATAATCTTTCCAAGATTTGGTGTCCCAAGAATAGTCGTCAGTGATGGTGGATCGCATTTCATTGTAGAAGCAAGCTTCAATCCAAGAAGTATTTTGATGAAGACAACATGCATCAATGCAAAAAGAGAAGAGCTACAAAGTTATTTCAAGCATCATGTATTCAAAGCCGCATATGCATTTTGATCAAGCTTCATTTTCAAGTCAACCATTTGCAAGATTGTTGATTCACTTCTTAGGTATATCTAACTCACTCTTAGATTAGTATACAAGTGTTCAACAATCATGATCTGCATTTGCATATTTTAACATAACCATTTGTTAACACCTTGAAATGCAAGACACATTTATTTTTAAGTATTTTTCTGCATTTCAACAGTGTTAACCGGTTAACCATATGGGTTAACCGGTTAACAACCCAGTTTTTTCAGATTCTCTGTTAACGTTTGTATGCGTTAACCGGTTAACCCATATGGTTAACCGGTTAACATTGTTCGTTGCAGCAGAAATGTTTTTGAAAAATTATTTCTTTTCATCAAAGTTCATGAGAGAAATGATACCTCTTTGAAAAGGTATTTTGGCAATATAAATTATTAAATTTTCAAAATGAATTTTCACCTCCAAGAATTTTCATACAATCTTCAAATAATCACTCTCTCATATTCTTTTCTTAAATAATTTTTGAAAGTGTTCATAACAAAAATTGTCATCTTATTCTATTGTTGAACACTTGCATATTATCTTTTGAGTGACTTATTTGTCTAAGGAGAAGATCAATCAAGAGAAGATTGATACTATTACATCTTTGTTAAAATCATTCATAGAAATTATTTCTGTTTGACTTGTGATCCAGGATTGTTGGACACAAGGGTTGGTGTTGAAGAGGATTGTTCTTCATACACTTGTTTGTCTATAGGTTAGATAGTAGGCATCACCATTTGTGTGAATAGGCTGTACCATTTCTAACTATAGTGAAATCTCTTTCGTGTGAAAGGGGAGTGGATGTACCTTCGGATTGTGAAGGGAACCACTATAATTTCCGGTGTCTTTTACTTTCCGCATTTTATTTTTCCGCACTTAAACACAAATAACCAAAAACCGGAAACTAGATCGAAGAATTTTTTATCACCTAATTCACCCCCCCCCCCCCCTCTTAGGCGCTTTTACAACTTACATTTGGCATCAGAGCAAGTTATAGGTAACTTGTTCCTAGAGATCCAGCATGGCTTCCGCAAGCATAAATCCGGTTTTCAAAGACGGTGGAAGTAGCAACAAGCCCCCACTCTTCTCCGGAGAATATTTCGACTTTTGGAAAATCAGAATGAAGGCACATCTCGAGGCCCAAGGGGAAGGTATATGGGTAGCAGTTGAAGAAGGTCCACACAAACCGGTGAATGTGGTGAATGGAGTTGGTACCCCAAAGTTGAAAAACACTTATGACAAAGATGATAAGAAAAGGATTCTGAATGAGAAGAAGGCAATCAACATACTCCAAAGCGCTCTCAGTATGGACGAGTTCTTCCGTATATCTCAATGTAAATCGGCAAAGGAGATTTGGGACACCTTGGTTGAAACACATGAAGGAACCACCGAAGTGAAGAGAGCAAGGCTAAACACCCTAAGTCAAGAATATGAGATGTTCCGCATGCAGCCCGGTGAATCTATAGTTGCCTTACAAAAGAGATTCGTCCATCTAACAAATCACTTGATCGCTCTGGGTAAAACTTTCACTAATGATGATCTCAACCTGAAAGTCCTAAGGTCTTTGACAAGAGAATGGCAACCGAAAGTGACCGCTATTTCGGAAAAGAAGAGTCTCTCAACGATGACATCCGCGTCTCTATTTGGAAAACTTCAAGAACACGAATTGGAACTTGGAAGGCTCGAGAAGCACGAAAGTCAAGAAAAGAAGTCCAAGGGAATTGCCTTGAAGGTTGATTCAAAAAGGGACAAAGATGATGAGACATCCGAAGATGAGAACTTTATGCTTCTTGTAAAGAAGCTTGGTAAGTTTTTTAATAAAAATAAAAATTCCTCTTATCCTAAAAAGAATAACCATTTCAGGAAAAAGGAAGCATCCACATCAATGCAAGACGTTACGTGTTATGAATGTGGACAGCAAGGTCACATAAAGCCGGACTGCCCAAAACTTGCAAAGAAAGGAGGATTCAAAGGCAAGAAGGAATTCAAAAACAAAAAGGCTTACGTCGCTTGGGACGATAATGAGATCAGTTCATCTTCGGAATCGGAAAGCGATGAATGTGCGAACATGGCTCTTATGGCTTCACATCACTCCGATGAAGAAATCGATGAGGTTAGTAGCAATTTTTCAGTTTATGACAATGACGCACAAGATGTTATAAATGAACTCTTAAAAGAATGCAAGACATTGTATAAAAGTATTTCATCCCAAAAGAAACAAATTTCATCCTTAGAAGAAAAAAATACTGCTTTGGAAAAATATATTGAAAGTGGAAAACAAAAGTTGATGGATGAAAAACAAAGTCTTGCATGTAAGAATTGTGAATCTTTATCTTTTCAAATTGTTCAACTTAAAAGAGTTTTAGAAAGATATGAAAAAGGTCAAATTGGGTTGGAAGAAATTCTTAAACACCAAAGGTATTCTAATGACAAAAGTGGATTAGGATATTCTAAGTTTTCTAAACCAAGCACAAATAAGACCATTTTTGTTAAAGCAAGTGAACAAGTTGCAAAAGAGAAAGTAAACAATTCTAAAATTATGCATCAAAGTCATAAAAAGAAAATGATTGCTAAGAAGAAGAATTATGTTCCTAGATATAGAAGTGATTTTCAACCTACTTGCTTTTATTGTGGAATCAAAGGACACACACCTAATGCCTGTTATGTGCGAAACTTTAGCGTTCCAAAAGGGCATTATGTGTGGGTTAAAAAGGGTACTAACTACCAAGGACCCAAAGAAATTTGGGTACCTAACAAAACTTGATTTTGTTTTGTAGGTATGCTTGAAGACAACCTCTAATCAATGGTATCTTGATAGCGGTTGTTCAAAGCATATGACGGGCGACATCGATAAATTTTCACATCTATCTTTAAAGGCCAAAGGATATGTTACATACGGTGATGACACCAAAGGGAAGATCCTTGGAGTAGGAACCATTGGAGCACCTCCTTTTACCATCATCGAAGATGTCCTTTATGTTGAAGGCCTAAAGCACAATTTACTTAGTATAAGTCAATTGTGTGACAAAGGGTTCCGAATCAATTTCACAAAAGATGAATGTGTGATAGAGCATGAAGTCACCCATGACATCTTGCTAAAAGGTAAAAGGGTTAATAATATTTTTATGACTTCTTTTGATGATTCTTCCTTGAAGGTAAAATGCCTAATGACGAACAACAACGAGGCTTGGCTATGGCATAAAAGATTCGCTCATATACACATGGAGCACATGAACAAATTAATAAAGCATGATCTTGTCTTTGGTCTTCCAAAGATTAAGTTCATCAAGGATAAACTATGTGACGCATGCCAAAAGGGAAAGCAAACCAAGACAACTTTCAAATCCAAGAATGTTGTATCCTCGTCGAGGCCACTTCAACTCTTGCACATGGATCTCGGTCCATCAAGAACGAAAAGTTTCGGAGGTAATGTTTACAGTTTGGTAATTGTTGATGATTTCTCTAGATATACGTGGACTTTGTTTCTTGTGCAGAAAAGCGATGCTTTCAAGGCTTTCAAAAAATATGCAAAACAAATTCAGAATGAGAAGTCTCTTTCAATAACCTCCATTAGAAGTGACCACGGGGGAGAATTTCAGAACACATTCTTTGAAGAATTTTGCGAAAAGCACGGAATTTCCCACAACTTCTCCGCATCACGAACACCACAACAAAACGGTGTCGTAGAGAGAAAGAATAGATCCTTGGTGGAACTCGCAAGAACAATGCTCAGTGACTCCAACCTTCCTAAATATTTTTGGGCGGACGCAGTCAGCATAGCATGTTTTGTTAGCAACCGTGTCAACATTCGGCCGATTCTCAAAAAGACTCCGTATGAACTTTTCAAAGGAAGGAAGCCTAATATATCTTTCTTTCACATCTTTGGGTGCAAATGTTTTGTCCTCAACAATGGAAAGGACAACCTTGGTAAGTTTGATGAGAAATCCGACGAAGGTATCTTCCTTGGCTACTCCCTATCTAGTAAGGCTTTTAGAATTTTCAATAAAAGAACTCTTACTATTGAAGAATCAACGCATGTATGTTTTGATGAAACTAACCCCTCGAAAGAGGATAACCTTGTTGTTGATGACGATGATGATATAATAGATGTATCACAAAAGGAACTTTCAAATGTTCAATCAATTCCACAAGGAGATGGCTCACCAATCATTGAAGAACATCATGATCTACCGAAAGAATGGAAGACTCATAGAGATCACCCCATCGATAAAGTTATTGGTGATATTAGCCAAGGCGTTGCAACACGACTAAATCTCAAAGATGCTTGTCTCAACATGGCTTTTGTGTCTCAAATAGAACCAACCAAAGTCGATGAAGCCTTAGGCGACGATCAATGGATAGTAGCAATGCAAGAAGAACTCAACCAATTCGAAAGAAATCAAGTTTGGAGTCTTGTACCAAGACCAGACAACAAGCACATCATTGGAACAAGATGGGTCTTCAAGAACAAACTTGATGAGAATGGGATCATAGTTCGTAACAAAGCAAGATTGGTCGCACAAGGATACAACCAACAAGAAGGAATTGATTTTGATGAGACGTTCGCTCCGGTAGCAAGGTTAGAAGCAATTCGATTATTACTTGCTTTTGCTTGTTCTATGAACTTTCAATTGTTTCAGATGGATGTCAAAAGCGCTTTCCTAAATGGCTACATCAATGAAGAAGTCTACGTCAAACAACCTCCGGGTTTTGAAGACTTCAAGAACCCTTCACATGTTTACAAGTTGAAGAAAGCACTATATGGTTTAAAGCAAGCACCGAGAGCGTGGTATGACCGCCTCAGCAACTTTCTATGTGAAAATGGATTTGTAAAAGGAAAGGTTGACAAGACTTTATTCATAAAGAAGATCAAGGGTAACACCTTATTGGCTCAAGTCTATGTCGACGACATCATCTTCGGTTCAACAAATAAAGATCTTTGCGAAGAGTTTTCAACCATGATGCAAGGAGAATTCGAGATGTCCATGATGGGAAAATTGAACTATTTTCTTGGACTACAAATCAAGCAAACCAAGGATGGCATCTTCATCAACCAATCCAAGTATTGCAAGGAATTATTGAAAAGATTTGATATGGATAGCTGCAAAGTGATGTCCACTCCTATGGGATCCGGAACGTACGTTGATCAAGATGAATCCGGAATGTCAATATATATTACAAAATATCGAGGTATGATTGGTTCATTACTATATTTGACGGCAAGCCGTCCTGACATTATGTTTAGTGTATGTTTGTGTGCACGCTTTCAAGCAAACCCGAAGGAATCGCATCTCACCGCCGTGAAGAGGATTATGAAATATCTCAAAGGAACAACGAACGTCGGACTATGGTATCCAAAAGGTAGTATATGTTCCTTGATTGGTTATTCTGACGCTGACTATGCAGGCTGTAAGACCGATAGAAAAAGCACAAGTGGTACCTGTCACATTCTCGGGAATGCACTAGTGTCGTGGGCATGCAAGAAGCAAGCATGTGTCGCACTTAGCACGGCCGAAGCAGAGTACATTGCAGCAGGCAGTTGTTGTGCACAAATTTTATGGCTCAAGCAACAACTTCTGGATTTTGGTATAGACCTCGGCTGCATTCCTCTTCGATGCGATAACACAAGTGCCATCAACATCACAAAGAACCCGGTCATGCATTCAAGGACGAAGCACATAGATATCCGACATCATTTCCTTCGAGATCACGTGCTTAACGGAGATGTAGATGTTACGTTCGTGGATACACATAACCAACTCGCTGACATATTCACAAAACCATTGGCTAAAGAGCAATTCTTCAAGATTCGGCGAGAACTCGGTATTCTCAATGAAGGTGACATCTAACCTTGTCTTCAAATTACTTGTTATGTGGTATAGTTGCTAAAAATGTGTTTACTTTCAGTTTTTATGTTATGCATGCTAGCACTCCTTTTTCGCCGTTTTCCATTTTTCTTACTTTCGCATGTCCAAATATCATCCGTTTTAAAATATTTTTAAATCGAAAGTTGCGTATTGATAAGTGCTAATACTTTGTGCAAAATTTTTGTAAAAATCTTTTCCCGGTTCTTCAAAACGGAGCTGCTGTTTTTTCTTTTATTTTTGAAAAATTCAGTCCGTTAACCGGTTAACTGTATAGGTTAACCGGTTAACACCTCCCAACAGCAACTCTGTTTTCGCTTCTAAAATACAGAACTTTTAAATTAATTGTTTTATTTTTTTACGTGGGTTTATGTTCATTGCATGTGCTTTACTCTTTCACCTACTCCTCATAACTCTCTCCTCCCTCATTACTCACCATAAACCCTTCATCTCTTTACATTCATCTTTCATAACTCTCAAACCCTTTTCCGAAAATCCATCTCTAAACCCTAGAATCTTCATCTTCTTCATGGCCCCACCAAGAATGGGAAAGGCTCCTGTATCATCATCTAGCAGTGAAAAGGAAGAGTTGAAAATGGAAACCGCCAAGAAAAGGAGAATGGATTTCAAAGTCAGGGTTAGACATCTGCTTAAGGGTAAGTATGTGAATCTCAAATCCTTCACTACTTTCTCTTTCCCTGAGTTGTTGAGATATCAAGGATTGCATGCGTTCATCACTGATAATGGGAAAATTTACACTGATTTGGTAAAATCTTTTCTGAACCATTTTACTTTAAATCTGAATGATGATGAACAACATATGCTGTCTGCAACTGTAAGGGACTGTGAAATTGTTACAGACCTAAGGACGTTGGCTGCGTCTCTTAAGATTCCATATTCAGGTTTTTTTCTTCGGAAAGGTGTTAATCATGATGAAGGACAATGGGCTCAGTATGATAAGATGGAATACTACTACTCTATCTGTAGATTTCCCAGGGAGGTTATTGTGTCGGGACAGCGCACTTCTCGCATACTCTGTTATGCTAAGAACCTGTCGGTTGATGATCGTATGCTGCATTATGTTATCTGCCATGTCTTGCTGCCCAAGGATTCAAACCTGTCTCAAATCAATGATTTGGAAATGCAAGTCTTATTTGCGGTGAAGAACAAAATCCGAGTTAATTGGCTGCCCACTATGATGTATCATCTGAGACAGCAACTTTCTCTCAAAACAAGGCTGCCATACGGTCGCCTTATCTCAAGGATTTTGGAACTCACAGACATGGAAATCGGAAGAGAACCGTTTTTGGGTATGACCACTACCGCCAATGAAATCAACGGCGTTACCATCATGAAAAATACCGGAATTATTTAAAGCAATGACGGCTCCTACAAGTATGATGATGGGTCCTCCTCTTCAAATTTCCCTATTCCGGAAGGTGGCATTACAAATGAGTTTCTCTATACCACCATGATGAGCCACCACCGTGAAACCTCTCGCGCTATCAAGAGTCTTCGGAACCTTGTGTTGAGTTCCCGCAACCTTCCCGTAGAAGATGATGAAGGTGAAGACGGTAGTGAAGCGGATGGCGAGGAGGATGAGGCCGGTTCGGAAGAAGAATAAAGCACTATGTTTTTTTTTCTATGTTTCTGTTATATGTTGTTCTATTGTTTTTGCTGTTAAACTATGTTTATGCTATTTATGTTTACCAAACACTTAACTTTTAATCCAGTTTCTTTCTGTCATAATATGTGATTCAATGTTTATCTGATATGTGTGTATGCTTGTATGTTTTTCCTTTTTCATCAGTCTCTTCCTTTTTGCTAATGACAAAGGGGGAGAAGACTTGTTTCTCTAATGATTTCTCTATGCAGAATTATTGTATACCTCTCATTTAGGGGGAGTTCTTAAACTTAGGGGGAGAATCAACTTAAAGAAACTTCACTTTCTGCATCTATCTCAAAGTGGTTGTCATCATCAAAAAGGGGGAGATTGTAGAAGCAAGCTTCAATCCAAGAAGTATTTTGATGAAGACAACATGCATCAATGCAAAAAGAGAAGAGCTACAAAGTTATTTCAAGCATCATGTATTCAAAGCCGCATATGCATTTTGATCAAGCTTCATTTTCAAGTCAACCATTTGCAAGATTGTTGATTCACTTCTTAGGTATATCTAACTCACTCTTAGATTAGTATACAAGTGTTCAACAATCATGATCTGCATTTGCATCTTTTAACATAACCATTTGTTAACACCTTGAAATGCAAGACACATTTATTTTTAAGTATTTTTCTGCATTTCAACAGTGTTAACCGGTTAACCATATGGGTTAACCGGTTAACAGCCCAGTTTTTCAAATTCTCTGTTAACGTTTGTATGCGTTAACCGGTTAACCCATATGGTTAACCAGTTAACATTGTTCGTTGCAGCAGAAATGTTTTTGAAAAATTATTTCTTTTCATCAAAGTTCATGAGAGAAATGATACCTCTTTGAAAAGGTATTTTGGCAATATAAATTATTAAATTTTCAAAATGAATTTTCACCTCCAAGAATTTTCATACAAACTTCAAATAATCACTCTCTCATATTCTTTTCTTAAATAATTTTTGAAAGTGTTCATAACAAAAATTGTCATCTTATTCTATTGTTGAACACTTGCATATTATCTTTTGAGTGACTTATTTGTCTAAGGAGAAGATCAATCAAGAGAAGATTGATACTATTACATCTTTGTTAAAATCATTCATAGAAATTATTTCTGTTTGACTTGTGATCCAGGATTGTTGGACACAAGGGTTGGTGTTGAAGAGGATTGTTCTTCATACACTTGTTTGTCTATAGGTTAGATAGTAGGCATCACCATTTGTGTGAATAGGCTGTACCATTTCTAACTATAGTGAAATCTCTTTCGTGTGAAAGGGGAGTGGATGTACCTTCGGATTGTGAAGGGAACCACTATAATTTCCGGTGTCTTTTACTTTCCGCATTTTATTTTTCCGCACTTAAACACAAATAACCAAAAACCGGAAACTAGATCGAAGAATTTTTTATCACCTAATTCACCCCCCCCCCCCTATTAGGCGCTTTTACAACTTACATTCATATCTAAGATACTCGAAAAACTATTGTTTAAGTATGGTGTAAAACATCGAGTAGCGACACCTTACCATCCTCAAACCAGTGGACAAGTGGAAGTGTCTAACAGAGAAATTAAGCAGATATTGGAAAAAACAGTCGCCACGTCAAGAAAAGACTGGTCATCAAAATTACCCGAAGCTTTATGGGCATATCGAACCGCTTACAAAACTCCCATAGGAACAACCCCATTTAAGCTTATTTATGGTAAATCTTGCCACCTCCCGGTAGAATTAGAACATAAGGCCTATTGGGCTATTAAAAATTTAAATTTAAACTATAAGACCGCCGGTGAAAAGCGAATCCTTGATATAAACGAATTAGAAGAACTTAGACTAGACGCATACGAAAATGCCAGGATCTACAAGGAAAGAACGAAAAAATGGCATGATAAGCGCATATCAAGGAAAACTTTCAAACAAGGCGATGTAGTCCTTTTGTTCAACTATAGACTTAAGTTATTCCCAGGAAAACTACGCTCTAGATGGTCAGGCCCTTTCCAAGTTACTAATGTTTTCCCTAGTGGAGCTGTGGAAATTAAAGGCAAATCTATGGAAGCATTTATCGTAAACGGGCAGCGTCTGAAACATTATCACTATGATGAAAACAATGAAGACTCGCAAGTCCTGCACTTAGACGTATTGTCTCCTAAACCTATAGGTTAACATTTAGTAGTTTTATGTCGAGCTTGCGACATTAAACAAAGCGCTTCGTGGGAGACAACCCACAAATTTTTACTATCTTTTCTTTGATTAGTCTTTTGATTTTATTTAGTATTCATTCTTCATTTATTTTATTTTATAAAACTTTTCTTCTTTTCTTCTTTCGGCATCCGGCCAGAGATCCTGCAAGTGGCTAGAAGTTTTTAATTAATTAGTTTTAGTTAAGGTTATTTATAGTTTTGTTTCACATTATTTTAATCTTAGTATTTGTTTTTTCGCATATTTGCCTTTATCTTCCAATGTTACATTATGGTTATTTTATGAAGCTATTGCATTATTGGTTTATTTTATTTTATTTTGTTCTATGCAATATCTACAATTATCCATAATGATATTTACTGTATGCTACTTACATAGCCTATTAGAGAAAAATATATTTACACTATGGTGTAATAGAGTAGCATGCATGGTATTTCTAAAATATATCAATAGCAAAATAAACTAAACATAAACAAAACAAAATAAAAACAATAAAATAATAAAAACATATTATGAAGCACCCACGTAAGTGACCGTTGCAAGCTGACTGGTGTGACGAGCGTCACACAAGCCATCACGGTCGTCACGCAAGTGCATGTGACGCCCGTAACACCTTCCGTCACGAGCGTGACAGCTCCAAAATAGGTGAACGTTAGTGACCGTTGGGGGACACGACCGTTACACCTCACTTTTTATTTTCCCCATTCATTCACCTTTACTCCATCCCAATCACATTCACCCACATTTATTTTCCTTTCACCCACTCATCTTCCAACTTCCAAAAAATTTTCCCTATAAATACCTACACTCCATTTCTCCCTAAACCACACCTTTCCAACAAACCACTCTATACAAATACATTTTCACCCTCTTTCATTCTTTCACCCACCTATCGATATGGCGGAAAACCAACAATTCGGAAATATCATCTTCCGATTCGAAGACGATAACTTCCAACGCGAGCAGTTCGAACGATTTCAACAACGAGGTGTCGTCTCTACCAGGTACCCTGATTTAAATTGTTTACAAGAATTAGGATTACTTCAAGGTGTACAATGGATGCTTAGGCTTGCTGATTTAACCTTTCTTTGCACACACAATCAACCTACCTACCCATCACTCACCTTAGAATTTTTAAGTTCTTATTCTTACAATACTCCAACCGGTGAAGACGAGTACTTAACCGGTACCGCAACTTTCCGCATGTTCAACACCGAGTACTCACTATCCCAGGATCAGTTGAGTGCCATGCTACAATTCCCTGTAGGAGACCAAGTCCACCCAAGAATCCCCCCGAACTCACATTGGCCCATAAACGCCTTCGACCTCTTTAGAAAAATATCCGGTGTGGAAACCGATAATTGGGATGTACTACTTGCTTCCCACATACACCACCCAACCATCCGGTATTTTATCCACATTCTGCAAAACACCATTTCCGGTCGACCCAACAACAGCAAAGTCAATGCCAAGGAATTATTCTTCCTCCACTGCGTCTTTGCAATGGATATAAAGGTAAACGCCGCTTCTTTCTTATTTCACCATATCCGCACCCTATGTGCTAGAGGCCGCCAACCTTTCGTGATTGGAGGATTAATAACCTCCATAGCACTTGGTTTGAATCTAGGGGACCGACTTCAAAATTTACAAGCTCTCCCACCCCTATTTATGGATATAAGTTATTGTCGCTCCAGCCGCTTAATCAAAAATAGGATAGGCGGAAGGTATTATCTTATGGTGAATAACCAAGAAGTCCCAAGCGTTGTTTTACCCAACATTGCCCTCACAGATGTCACCAACCCCGACCGATTCATCTACGACCTTAATGCTCCCGAAGCTACCGAGCCTACACAAGCAAACCCGGCCCCGAACGAGTTTGAAGAAATGGAGCAAGGTGATCAAGGTCTTGAACAACAGTCATCCCCGCTTAACCCTTCTGATAATGCAACTGGTCCATCCTCTCGACGTCGTTGAAGAAGAAGGCCAGCAACTAATGATGACATCATGGATGCTATTGATGCCATGCATGCACAGAATACCGAAGTGATGCAACTGATGCGTCAGATGCAACAACAACAGGAAGCGAGGAATGCAATAACCGACCAGCGGTTCACCGATTTGCTCAGCAGGTTTGATGACTTAGAGGTTCGTCAACGATCACCGGGGCCGAGAACAAGAGGACGTCGGCAAAATTAAGCATATTTATCTTTTTATTTCCTTTCTTTTCGCTTTTCTCTAAAAACATTGGGGACAATGTTTCATTTAAGTGTGGGGGGAAAAACGTTGTTTCAGCTATCTCTCTTTCAACGTTCATCTTTCAAGTATGTATTTCCCTTTTCATTGTTATTTCCCTTTCTGTTATCAATATTTAATAAAAAAAAATTATAATATATATTATAAGTTGAGTCCCTAGTGTGAAATTTTTTTATTATCTATTCCCCTCAACTTTCTTGAGCCATAACAAAAATTCAACACACTCAATAAGTACAAAGGTTGCTTATTTTATCAAATTTAAGAAAAATTTAGACAAAAATCATTACCGCCCCAACACTCTAAAAACCTCAACATGTTAGATCAGGCTAAGTACCTATTATACCAATCCCTTGAACTTTTAGTTTTATAGTAACCCCGAGTAGTTTATACGAGAAGTCGGCACCATCTTAATAGCAAACTACGTGGAGAGCCGATGAATATAAGTGAATGATTCCCAAAAGAATATAAAAGAAATCAGGAAATGCACTAATTAAGTTAGGTGATCCTTACCCGATCATTTAATCCAAAGGTTGCGAATCCTACAAAAACATTGTATGAACGATCCATTGTGAGTTGGTTCAGCGGTTTCTGGTGCTGAACTTGGTAGGGCGGACTACGGTCCGATCCCCCGCAATCTGCGATGGACTAAATGACGAAGTTATCCAACTTATGTACCAGAACTTCGAGCTAAAAAGGGGATCAGAATCACTAACCGGTTACTCCACTATGTGCGCGAAAACATAAAGGGCTTAATGTGATTTCGCTAGAATGAAAACGGGTGAAATAAGAGTAAAAGAACTAGGCTGGCTATAATAGTCTGACTCGATCTGGTTTGCATAAGGTGAGGTTGTCTGAGGTTGTAACGGTAGTTGTTGATGTTAAGATTAAGCTCAGGTTATTTCTAAACGAGATTTACTTGCAACCTATTACGACTTGATGTGTGTTTGGAAATTTCATCTGGCTAATACTTTAAACTGATTTCTATACTGTATATTGCTTGAGGACAAGCAAAGATCTAAGTATGGGGGAGTTTGATAACATCAAATAATATCACATTTTTGGACTCGATTTAATTAAATTATATTATTATTTGATTCGATTTATTTCATTTTATTCGATATTACTTGGTATTTTCCTTCTATTTATTTCAGGCAACATTATTTGAAGCATGCGTGAAAAACAAAGAAAAGGAGGTGCAAAAAGTATGAGAAACAATTCCACTAAAGCCCAGCCCAAAATTGCCTAAGCGCTGAAGCTGTGACGAGCGCCACGCATGGTGTGACGAGCGTCACGCCCTGCTACCTTGTGTTACGAGCGTAACACATGGTGTGACGAACGTCACACTCCACTCCTATATTTTTGGCTTTTGACGCGCAACAGAGGCACGTTGAGCCTATTCTTCCGTTTGACTCGTTGAAGCGTGAAGGTTACTTACTGAAGGAATTTGTGGGAAACGGTTACAAATTGGAGTAATATAAATAGAGCCAAGGATCCAACCCTGCAGCTCTCTCGGTCTCTCTCAATTTTCCAGTTTTCGGCAATGCATTTATTTTACTGCCTTTTTAATTCTTTCAGCACTTTACTTTCCTAGTAATTTTTATTTCTTTTCTTTTTCAGTCAATCTTTCAAGCATTCAATTAATTTTCTCACAATAGTTTCTACACCGGAAACTATTGTGTAATTTTTTACTGGGTCTAACCTTACGTTAGATCATAGTATTTTATTCCTTCGCCTTTATTTTACTGTCTGATCGAAGATTGTGAAGAACAAATCCAACCGGCTTGTGGTGGAGTGTTCAAACATCGAAGTTAGAGAACAATCAAGATTTCTATTAATTTTACAGGTTCTTTAATTTATTTTTTTAATTTATATATGCTCTTAACTGTTATTTATTTATACTGTCTGTCTGATATGGCTGTATGTAAGCATAATTATTGTTTAGGCTTGTTTAGCATGTCTGGCTAAATAAACTTAGATATCGGTATGTAAAGTAAGCGGAATGAAGGAATCAAAACTAAGTTGGTTTAAATTTATTTAAAAATACAATCACTCTTTTTATGGTCTCAATTTACAGAATTAACACCAAAGTTTTTGTACGAGAGTAAAAGACATAAAGAAATTAAAATCAATAGAACGAAAGTTTGAGCTTTTAACTGGACAGTGTAAATTGGACATTAATTTTAAATCAGGGCGAAAGCATTTTTTAGAATTAATTAAATTCTAATCATTTTCAAAAAGTATTTTTAAAGGTTAAATGTGAGGACGAGAGTTAAGCATTTAAGTTTAATTATATAATCTAAGTCAACAGAGCGAGAGTTTGAGACAAGGGTGTTTAAATGGTTAGTATTTTCTTAAAAAGAGTTTCTATAGATTCTATTGTTTTCAAAAAGTGATTTTGGACTTAACTAATTAGTGACAGCGCACGTTAATATAAAGTCATAGTCTAATCAACAGAGCGAGAGTTTGAGAAAAGGCTTTTAAATTAATAGTGTCTACTGAAAAGATTTATTTTAAAACTACGAAACCAACGAAGATTTGATTCCCTAATTACGATGAACTACATACTGATATCCGCTATATTTGATATTTAATCTAGATCTTATTTTAGTTTTACTTTTCCCCCTAATCATCAAAGTATCATCCGCCTTAGCTTTACGAAGTAACCCTAGAAAACGGTATATCGATTCATAAGTCCCTGTGGGATCGATATCTTTTATTACTACGCGATTAGACTGTGCACTTGCAGTTAATACCCCAATAGACTCATAAAGTCGCGATCAGCGACGATTCTCCCACTTTAGAGAAATCCTTATTCAGACTCCCCTCTTTGGTAAAAACAGAACAATCAAAGAAAATATGG
The DNA here is from genome assembly GCF_024323335.1 of Lathyrus oleraceus. Classification (NCBI taxonomy): domain Eukaryota; kingdom Viridiplantae; phylum Streptophyta; class Magnoliopsida; order Fabales; family Fabaceae; genus Lathyrus; species Lathyrus oleraceus. The sequence goes on along the minus strand of NC_066585.1, from coordinate 276,209,955 downwards.
AACCTTCTCATAGAGAACAATGGGTTCACCAGTTTGCTCCTCACATTCCTCAGCGATTTTTTAGCCATGGCGCGTTAATAATTTCAAAGAACGAGAAGGTGAAGTTTCAGAGAAGAAAAGAAATAACTGCTAAAAATGAAGAGGAAATGGGAGCTAAAAGGAAAATGGATCTAGTTCTTCCTATATTTGTGCATTGACAACATAAAAATAAATGTTTCCTATCAACGATCACGTTTCTCGCACATAACACTCAAGTGTTTCAGTTTCCAAGAAAGTAGAAGCTTGAAGAAGGGTAGTTTTCAGTCGATGATGAAATTATCCAAACCCTCACCTTGATATTCAAACACGAGGGCCTGAGGGGAAACACTCTGGAACAAAAGACATCAACTGACTACTCATTCACACTTTTAGAGTTTTCTCTTGACCATTGGACTAACATGTACCTCACTGCAGAAGTTCTATATCTCAAGCACATTCAGCGGTCCTCCGAATTCCGCATCTAAAAGATAGTAAGATCGTTATTCCTCTCCCTTATATATAGGAATGACACTATTTCAGGTAACAAGCTTCAAACATAATTTGAATACCTTATAGTCTTTCACATACTAACTTGAGTGTCTGAGTGATAACCTTGCAGGTACACCTTTGTCCCGCCGTATCAGAACTCTACTTTGTCGTAGCTTCCGTATCTCACTTTATTTATGGTTCTAGAAAGGAACATATTCTAATAAAGCAGCTGTAACATGTAATAAAAGTATAAAACCGAGGGTTTCGTCATGATTTAGGTTAAACATGAAAACAAAGAAATCCAACTTGGAAATTATCAGATAAAAGATGATTATGTCTTATTTCGAATCCCATGAATATCACTGTTGATGAAGGTGTCTATTGGTCCTAAATTAAATTCTCATAAATTTCGATGATTTGAAAAAGTTGTTATATTTAATTCCTTGGTGTATACCTTACTATTTTACACTATATCTCCCTAATCTTTTAAGTCAGTTCGAAGTTAAAACAACATATTTGGTACGTTAAACCTAAAATCATAACTTATAATCGTTTATTCCTAAATCAATTACTAATTTGAATAATTAATTTGATTCACGTTCATAAAGTTAAGGTAAGTAATCCCTACAAACTTAGGTTTGATCTATGAGTTCGCGAATGCATAAAAATATTTAAGTAAAAGATCAACTGAATAAAATATTGAAATATCAATTCATGCAAATAATACAAAAATCAAACATCTGCCCCAACAGACCCATACAGGTTCATCTATAAAGACCTAATCTGAAAGAAACTTAGCTATTCATGTTAAAGAAATTCATAACAATACATTTATAGGAATAGTACATGAAATTCTAGATTAAATTTAATCTTCGATGGTAAATACCTTCGTTCTAGAGCTCCCTTGCACCATTCATTCGTAAGAAATCTTATCCAAAACCGCCAACTCTTGTCACATCAGCCCTGCTGCCCTTTAAACACATCATAAATATGAAGAAATCGTGCCACGACACATTTTCATCGTGCCACAAAATTTTGTTTTAATGCTTGATCGTGCCACAAAACATTTCCATTGTGGCACAATATTTTGTTTTGTGTATGGTCGTGGCAAGAATCTACGCACGAACTTTTTAGGAGCTAATTTAAGTTGTTTTTCACAAGTTTTTCACAAAAGTTCCTCTTTTCCATATTTCTTCAACTTAATAATATTCTTTCATTTTCGTCATAAAACTAAGATATACTACTTGAAAATAACTCAAAATGCATGCGAATGCTCAATAAAATTATATGATGACAGTCAGACATCAGTGACATGCACTTCGATAATCATCCTCATGCCATGAGTTAGGTAAAAGAGCATAGGCCAAAATTCAAGTTTCTTTCTAGCAGGATTAAGGTGGAGTTGGAGAGCTAGAAACTTTATGTGCACTGTTAAGGAGATTTTCAATTTGAATAAAGTAATCATCAGTATCAGAAACTTTTATGATAATTTGCTAAATGTTTTTTCTAGCAGGATTATGGGATTTATAAGCTTCATGGGACCTGCCAATATTATAAATGTTGAACTGACGTGTCAATTTCTCGATTCGAAGATGGTGAATGGTATTGGTACCTACAAGATTATTCGCTACTCTGATTCTAAAACTGATATTGACACATTTCATAAACTTAGAGTTATCACACTGTGATGCTCCCTTTATTACTAACGTTCAAGATGATCGAGTTGGATTGGAATGTCTTAATCAAACATTCTTATCGCGAGGGAAACACGTGTGCAAGCTATCTCGTGAAGTATGAAGCAACTAAGGTTAGGGGTGTTCAAAACCAAACCAACCCAATACAAAACCGCAAACCAAACCAAACCAAACCGAAACCGCAAAAAACCGCATTTGGTTCGGATTCGTTTGGGTCATTTTTTAATAAAACCGCACGGTTTGGTTTGGTTTGCGGTTTGTATTTTGTAAACCGAACTAAACCAAACCAAACCGCATTATGTTACAACCCAAAGTTCACTTATTCCACATCCAACCCAAACCTCAAACCTAGTATGCCTTAACCTTACAATTACAAACGATTTTCTCTTAATCGCACTTAGGGTTTCAATTTCAACCTTCTTAAATCTCTCATAGTAGTATCACACATTCTTCTCATCTTCTTTTCCACGTAGGTCTCACCTATTCTACTCTAATAACTCCTCTATTATGTTCTTTCTTTTTTATCTTTTATGTTACTATTTTCTCTTCCAATTACGTTTTTATTGCACTTTTCTTCTCAATCTCGCATCTCTTATGTTCTTTTTTTCATCTTCTCTCATCTCTCATCTCATATGTTTTTTTTATGCTTTATTATAATGTCTTTGTTATTATTTTATGCTACTATTTATATTTGTCTTTTATTCCACTTTTGTCTAATTTGGTTTTTTTTGTATATTGAATGAAACGTTTTTGTCTAAATATGATGAATTTTGATGTTACTTAGTAATATAGGAATAACTAAACACAAAGTTATATCGTTATTTATAGGAGTATATATGGCTCAATAAAAATATTATAAAAAACCGAACCAACCGAACCAACCCAAACCGCATTGATTTGGTTTGGTTTGGTTTGGTTTTATTTCTAAAGGTCAACCGAACCAAACCGAACCGCATGCTTTTTTCTCTTGCGGTTCGGATGATTTTTATCGCAAAAACCGCCCAAACCGCACCGCGAACACCCCTAACTAAGGTTGATCAGATTAAAATGTGTTTGGATCCTCCCATTGAAATTCATGATTTTGACAAATAAAAAGAGGAGTGTGGTTGCTCGGGCATAAGTTTTTGTAATCTTTTGTTTTGTTTTTCTTACCTTTCAAATCATTTCGTCCTATTCAAAAAAGTATTGTTTAAGATTTTTTACACAAATTAAAAAATACAATAAAATAGCAAAGTTTTTTAATAGAGAGAGTGGCAATTGGTATTTCACTCTTAACTTTTCAACTATTGACAAGACTAATTGAGTTGTCCACTTAATGACTTCAACATTTTAATGATAATTGTCGGACTTATGTGTATTCCTATTAGGTAAATATCTTTTTCATTATGATAATCAATAATCATAATATTTAAAAATGAGTGAATCAATATTTTTGTCGTCTAAATTGTATTGATCCATCAATTTAGGCCATTAGGATTATTATCATGATTAATGGTCCTCTCTATTTTGATATTTCCATTGAACCATGGCTTAATATGCTAATGGAGCTAAAAGAACGATTGTGACACCGGTGGTGGATCATGAAACTCATGATGTTAAAATGAAATATACGTATGCGCACCAATGCTTATGCTTGGATTGGAATATTCTGATTTGTTTTTTTGACAACTGATCTTGAGATAACTTTTAGCTAAGAGCTTTGTCTTCTGTGTCATAGTTAATATAGTAAAAAGAAAATTGGCATAAAATATATTCACTTAATGTTCAAAATGGGACATATATTCTCAACTAGAAACACCAAAAGAGTTGATAAGACAAAACAAAAGAGTTGTGGAGAAGATAAATGATAGTAGTAAGTTGAAACTTTGGTATTAATAGTGTCTTCCATTTCTTCAAGCATAATGGATGAAAAAGTGAAACAGTCAATATCATAAAAAGACAAACCTTTGCTATATGTACATTTTCAAAATTAATAATTCTCTGTAATATATCTAAAATTAAGGTATAGTTGGGTTTGTGACCCATAGAAAATATCAACTGGGATTTAAAAACAATAAATTATTGCTAAATAATGAATAATGTGTAGTTTGCTTGTCCTTTAT